>NW_024342466.1:3209087-3244198 GCF_902729225.1 Pteropus medius | reverse complement strand
CCCTGCCCAAGACCTGTTCCTCTCCCAGTTGATATAGATCTCCAGTCTGGAAAGTTCCAGAAAACCATCTGAATGGTTTTTAAAATCGTCATACAAACACACAGCACAGAGTTTACCACCTCTGTCGTTTTGAGGTGTGCGGTTCAGGGGCCTGGTGACCACACGGCAGGCTCCGACCTCTGAACTCTCGCCACCCCCAAAACCGAAAACGTGTTTCTGTCCGACGGCCCCCGCCCCCGGCCTCCGGGTCCCTCGCGTGCGTGGACTCACACAGTGCTTGTCTTTTCGTGGCGGGCTTGCTGCCCCGGCGCAGCGTCCCCCCGTCCACCCGTGCCGTGGCGGAAGGGCCTTCCTGTTGGAGGCCGCGTCTCCCACTGCACTGCACGACGGGCCACACTGTCCGCTTGGCCCTTGATGAGCGGTCAGGCGGCTCCCCCCGGCCAGGTCAGCCGTGCCGCGGTGACCCCGGCGCACGACCATCTGTGGACAGACGGTGCTTTCGGTTGCCTTTGGCGCGTCCCGACGTGGGGCTGCGCCCCCGGCTCGTGCGGCTGTGGGGTTCGTGGGGCTGCCCCATCGTGTCTCCTGGGTGTACCCCCGCGGTGGGCAGGCTCCAGGGCTCCCCCAACCCGACACTCGTCACGCTTTGAGGCAGCGGCCACCTTAGCGGGCGCGAAGTGACAGCTGTCTTGCGAGGGCCAGCTGGGACTCTGTGGTCCAGTCAAGGGACAGTGACCAAGAGTCCGAAGGTCGGTCTGACCACGGCCCCAAGTGCTCACCAGGGCGCAGCGTTCCACTCCCGAGTCACGACCCCCCGATCCGCATGTAGCTCGTCCCCTAAGGTCTGCCCTGCTGGGGTGTGCCGTGGCAGCTCTCCTGTCTCTGTCTGTCCGTCTGTCTGTCCATCTGTCTCTGCCCCTTTCTTCGCACAGACCGGTTCAGGGGCTGCGTCCCCTCCAATCTCACAGCCCCCTCCCTGCACACAGCCACTGGCTTCTAGAATGAGGCTGACTGTTCTCAGCAAACCCAGAACCCCCAGGAACGTCCCCTCAGAAGGCAGCTGGGGCCTCATAAATCACAGGCGCATTTTCCTGTCACGGGAGCAGATGTGCTTTGCATCCCAGACGCTCCCGGTGCTCTGCGTCTGCGGGGAGGCAGAGGGCCGTCCTGCGCCTTGCGTCCTGTGAGCAGGCCCGGGGACAACCTCGTGCCTGGCTGTGGGCCGGGCCAGGTGGATGTGCGCATAGCTGAGACGTGGTCCCCATGGGCTCTGGGGATGAGGACAGTCACAGGTGCCTGGACACAGCCAAGCAACAGGGGCGCACTGGCCTGGGGGAGCATGGGGGTCACCAAAACTCCACAGGCCCCCGCGCAGGAGGGGAGTGGGTAGACGTGGGGCGCAGCAGCTGGCCCAGAGCAGCACGGAGGCCCAGGGCACCGGGGTGGGTGCTGCGGGCATAAGCGATGGGATTTGCTCACCCCCGCCCCGTTTTGATGGCGCACCTGTTCTGTGCCAGCCCCTCCTGCAGGAGCTGGGCACTGTGGGAGAGGGACCGGCATGTGCCCAGCCCTGCAGAGGAGGCCCAGACAGGCCTCAGAGCTGTGGTGGGCAGGGCCCACGGCCACGGGGAACCTGGGCAGTGCCAGGTGGGGGCGGGTAAAGGAACCGACAGCCGACCCGGCCCTGGGAGCAGACGCTTTGTGGGGTGCGTCCGTCACGTGTAAGCGGTGAGGGGAGAGCCGGGGCTGAGGAGGTGGCCCCAGCGGCCTCTGTGCAAAACGGCCCGAACGGCGAGGACATGCCACCGCGCCTGCCAGCACGGCCGCGTCCAGACGCTGGCTGCGCCTCGGGCTGCCCACAGCATGGGCGGCAGGAAGCTCACCCAAGGCTGGCGGGGAGGCGGACGGCACAGTCCCCCGGGAGGACAGTCTGGTGGCTCTGACAAAACTAAACGCACTCTCACCACGCGACCCAGCCATCCCACGCGCTGGCATTTGCCGCGGGCGTGAAAACTGGTGTCCACAGCAAAACCAGCGCACGGGCGTTTGTGGCCGTTTCCCGCCTCATCGCGCAAACGCGGAAGCGCCCAAGATGCTTCCCGGCGGGCGGATGACACACTGGTGCATCCAGACAGTGGGGTGTCACTCAGCACGGAGACGAGTGAGCCACCGCGCCGCGAAAAGACAGGGAGGAACCCCAAGCGCGGAGCGAAAGCAGCCCATCCAGAAAGGCCACACGCTGCGTGGGTCCAACTGCCCGGCGCCCGGACGAAGCAAAACCATAAAGACGGTGGAGAAATCGCTGGTTGTCGGGGCCGGGGTGGGGCAGGGACGAGTCGGGGAGCACAGGGGACGTTTAGGACAGGGAGCATACTCCCAGAGAAAAGGCCCGTCTGTCCGCCCCCGGGCACTGCGGGGGGCGACTGGACAGGCTCCACGACCGGCATCGCGTGCGCCCCCACACTGGCACCTGGCACCGTGCGGCAGTGGGGTGCTCCCCGCTGAGGGGACGTTACCTCTGCCGACTTGTTTTCAGCTCACATCTAAAGGGCAGGGAGGGCTCTCTGGGAGGGAGAAACACAGGCTCCAAACCCGCAGACACTGAGTCCTGCGGCTCGCCCCATCCCCAGGCCCTCTAAACCCAAGGGCTTAACCTGCGGACGAGTAGGGGCGCCACCAGAGCCAGGGGGTGCCCGGGAGGGTAACGAGGGTCCGTTTCTGGACCCCGGCTTTGTTTCCAGGCTGACTTCCTCCCACCTGCCTCGCCGAATGCGGCAATGCAGACGAGCTCAGGTGCGTGGGATGGAGGGGAGGCAGGGTCCCCTGCCCCTGGCCGTGACCCGGCCGGGCCGCCTGCAAGCAGTGGGCAGGGGTGCAGGACATGCCCAGGTACCCAGCCAGGACCCAGGCCTGACTCTCGCCGTCTCCAGAGAAATGCCTTGTGCAGCTGGGCGTCGCCGACCCGTGTGAGACAGAGACCTTCACGCTGCAACACGTCCCAGGAGCAGAGGCAGAGCCACGTCTGACATGGGGCCGTCTCACTCTGCTGAAGGCCCAGACCGGTCCAGGTCCTGGCTCTGCCCGTTGCTAGATGGACGCCCCCAGCCGGGCCACCTCGGCCCCTCCGGAAGTGGCAGGAAGAGCCTCGTTGGGCCCTTTTCAGATTAAAATAACTCCATCCGTCAAGTGCTGGGTCAGGCAGGAACCTGGGTGCGGTCCAGCTCGGTGGTCAGCGCTCACTCGGCATCTCTGCTGCATGCACCTTCCTGGGCCGGGGGCGTCGGTGGGCATCCCACTGCCTCTCCGCCCTTTACTCCGGTGTGTAGGGGAGAGGGGCTACTCCTCACAGCCCTTTGCCGCCAGGCCCGGGGCGGGGGGCAGCCCACCGAGCGCACTGCCTGCTGCTCTCGCCCCTCCCCGAGGGGCCGGCCAGAGCCCGCCGCTGGCTGTGGACCCCGCACTCTGGCCCTTGCAGGGCATCCGAGGAGAGGAAACCCCAGGACCCCTTCATGAGCGCACAGGAGCCCAGACTGGGGCGACTGCTCATGGGGTGCACCTGACAGGTGCTCCTGAGGGCTGCAAGGCCAGGGAGGTGGACCTGGGGCAGGTGGACCCAGCATCTCTGCAAAGCAGCCAGGACCTGTGACACCCCCCGGCCCCCCGCCTTCTCGGCCCTGCGGTGCCCGGTGGGCACCAGCCTCTTGGCCCTGGTCCCACCTGGTCTTTGTCCGGCCTGGGTCCTGACCGCCCACGCCCAGGCTGACCTCAGGAGCTTGGAGCTGCCTCACGCTGGCTCAGGAGCCCTGGCACCCCGTTCAAGCCTCCCTCTGTGTGTTCGCAGCCAGAAGACAAAACGCCACGGCCCTGAGTCACCCCTCTCCCCCGTCTGATTCATGCAGGAGGCCCGTGCGGGGACTCACTCGGCCGTTAGCCTCCTGGTCTCTCCGCGTCTCTGCAGCAGAAGGCAGCTGTGGGTTTGCACTGAGAAGGGACGCACGGTGCTGCTCGGTGCGCTGGCCGGAGAAGCTGGACCCGGGGAAGGTGCGGCCTGGGCTCTGCCCCCTGGGACCCGGGAAGGTGTGGCCCGGGCTCTGCCCGCTGGGACCTCAGCCGCTGCTCCTCGGCGATGGAAACTTACAAACATTTCAGTCATCTTTCTGAGGAGGATTTGGTCATCTGGCAAG
The DNA here is from genome assembly GCF_902729225.1 of Pteropus medius. Classification (NCBI taxonomy): domain Eukaryota; kingdom Metazoa; phylum Chordata; class Mammalia; order Chiroptera; family Pteropodidae; genus Pteropus; species Pteropus medius. Next base: position 3,240,014 of record NW_024342466.1, on the reverse strand, counting down.
TGTGGTCCCAGAATTTGCCAGAAGCATGTATCAACTGCAGCCCAGGGTGTGGAAGCAGACAGGCCTAGTGCAGATTACACGCCTAAGAATCTAGGAAACGAAATGCGAGACTCGGGCCCGGGGCTCTGCCTGGGGACAGAGGTCGGCGTCCGCCCCCAGGGGGGTGCAGGTTAACCCAGAGGTTAGAGGAGGCTGCACACAGCCAGGCCCAGCTTCTGGAGAACCTGGCCCGCGGCGGGGGCGAGGGGGGATCCCCCCGGCATCTCCAACCTCTCCTTCAGGCCCGAACACTCGCCCCTTCTTCCTGGAAGGCCAGGAGCCAGGACGGAGTGACTCTAGCTCGTCGCCAGAGGCCGGTGAGCACGAACTCCTCCAAAGGCTTCTTGCCACCCCTGCCAGCTTGGATCATGGGACAGTTAGCGAGTTGACCGTGCTTTGAAGAAAGCTTGATCCACAAAGCCGAAGTGGCTCACGAGGAAGAACCTGGACCCCCAGGTACATAGAGAAGAGTAATAAAGACAAACGAGGGCGCCCAGACCAGAGGGCGGGGTGACCGCGAGGGGAACAGGATGAGTTAACGCCCCTAACCGAGCGCGCGCGGATCTGCCCCGGACGTAAGGTGGAAGGCGACCCCACGGCCCGCCCTGCCCAACGCCAGCCCAGCCCGAGCCCCGCGGGGAGCCCGGCCGGACCACGCCGGACACGCCGCAGGAACGGACAAACCGTCCGAAGGTCTAAGGCGCCTGTGCGGTGACGGGCGGGTCTTGGGCACGGAGGTCTTTTGTGAGGCCACCTTCTCACACTGGCTTCAGTGGGAACCAAAGCGCAAACACTGGATGGAGGCCCCAGGGGCTGAGGGGGCCTCGCGGGGGGCCTGGGGCGGAGATGCTAACCAGAGTGCAGAGGAGGGGGTTCGGATACGCGCCCCACTCCGCCCCTAAAAGGCACTGGATTGTTTTCTCAGGCTGCGAAGTAACAGACAGCGTTTGTGGAAAACTTGGAAAAAACGAGGAAAAGCGGGAAGAACCGTGAGCGGGGGTGGGGGGTGGGGGGCGCTGCGTCGAGGTTTCGGTCCTGAGACGCACACACCCGAACGCCCCCCCGGCGCCCGTGACCTGCCCACCGTGTGACCTTCCCCTTCCCCTTACTAAACACGTGTCTACGCCACGCAATTCGCTGACCGCCCGGCGGGGGGCGCGCGGATCGACCTCGGCTCCCTCGGGCAGCCTCCCGGGACGCGCGCGCATGTCACTGCCGCGGCCAGAGCCGACGTGGGTCTCGGTGGCTCGGCCGATGTGCCGGGACTCCGCGGGACTGCTGCCCTCGGAGGCCGAGTCCTGTTTTTAAGTCTCCTACTGTCAGAATCTCTTCTGGAAGGTTTCACGCCTGCTCTGGGCGCTCGCAGGCCTGCTCACCGCTTCCCCGGCTCGGGGCTTCATCGCTATATTTTAACAAGTTAATTAAAAATAGTGCCCTCCTGTTTTATGTATTGTTGAACTTTCAACTCTTTTTATCTTTCTTGGTAAGTTCCTATGTTTTGCCTTGTTTTCTACTGGCTAATTGCCCTTTTTCTTGTGACCTTCTGTCTAGAAGGAGTATCGATCCATTCTGAATGAGATTGTAAGCACTTCCTTCCCGGTTCATTTAAAATTTTTATTATGGGTTTGTGATGTATGGAAGTTCAAATTTTTAAAATCTTTTTTTAAAATTAAAATTACTGGGGTGACATTGGTTAATAGAATCGAATAGGTTTCAAGTGTCACAAGTTCACGGTTTTAATTTAGCCAGAGTTCTTCTTTCTCTTCGTGACTTGGGCTCCCGACACCAGCCTCAGGCAGCAGCAGGTGTGAAGTGAGGACAGTAAGTGTCCGTGTCACTTCGGCTCCCTGGTGTTCATCAGGTTCTGAGGGACAGCGACCTCGGCGTCCCTCTGTGTCCCGTCCTTGCTGGGGCCACACGCTGTGGGCGGCGCCTGCGGACGGGACCTCGATGGGCGAAACAGACACGTCCGCCGGGATTCACCGGAAGCCTGGTGTTCTATGATCTGGAGGCAGATGTTTTAAGGGCGGCCACGGTGGCAGCCTTGGGGACAGTGGGAAGGCCGGGGTAGGTGGGAGGGGGCACACTGTGCCAACTTAGTCCACGTCACCTGGACGGAGCGCCCCTTCTATTCCCGTGCTGGCCCCAGGGGCCCGGGCAGGCAGCAGTGGACGCGGACGCGTTTAAGAAGCGGCCGCGGCCGGAGGGGAGAGCTGAGCGTCCCCGGGGAGCACGCGAAGAAGCCGCTCTGCAGCTGCGGGGGACCCAGCGGCAGCGACGGATGGGGCCTGAGACAGACGCGTCTGGCTGCGGGGGGCGCCCCGGGTTCCCGTCAGGCAGCTGGGGGGTGGTAGGCTGCAGGAGTCCGGTCCTGCTGTGTCCACCTGGACCCCTCCCTCGGCAGCTTTTGGGAGCGTGTCCCCCTCCCTCGCTGGCGGGCTTCTCTGTGCCGGGACCGGGGGCCGGGGACCGGAGACCAGGCGTCTGGACCAGCGGGCTTTGCCTTTGCTTCCCGCAGCTCGCCCTTTGCTGTCAGACCCTTAGGGATCCGTCTGGGTTCTCCTGGGCCCTTCTGTCTGGATTCCCAGGACGACCGTGAGCCCAAGGCGCTCTCTGGGGTCGCTGTGAGGGGCTCGCCGTGCCGACCACACGACACCATGAAGGCGTCGGCACTAAAGAAGAAACAGGCGAATCACAGCTAAGGGGCCACCTGCCCATCCCCCCGCTGGTCCCCAGGACCCTGGTGGCTCAGGGAGCAGGCAAAGGGTTAACAGGTGCGGGGCGGGGGGGAGGGAAAGAGCAGAGAGAAAGAAAACCTCCCAACTGGCCCTGACTTTGCGCCACCCTCCTCCCCGTGTCCCTGCCTCTGGGGACGGCGCCCACAGTGCCCGTCGCGTGCCGGCTCGCTGAGCTTTGCTCTGTCCCCAGGCTGGCGAGGGAGAGGGACTCGCTTAGGAGAGCCAGAGGCCCCACTGCTCAGGGGTTGTCACGTCCCTGGGGGCCGCACCCACCGTCAGAGGGTCCTGAGCCTGTGACCCAGCCCGAGACGGTCTGGCAGGGGAGCCCATCTCTGGAGGGGACGGGTCACACCCCCACGGGCCCCCAGCACAGATGTGGGAAATGCTCCCCGCTCTCGTCTGATGGGTGAGCGCAAGCAGCGCAGACACTTGGGGCCACTCCCTCCCTGTCCCCTGTCCCCCCAAGTATGAGGACTCGGTGAACCACAGAGAAGCTACCAGAGGCACCGGCGATGGGCCCCTGAATTCAGAGGCAGGAAACGTGGCCGCGTTGCTGGGGGAACATGTTTTAATGGCGATTTCGAAGGGAAACGCTTCACACCAGCACAGTCTGACCGGATGGGAGTCATCTGAGACGTGCCGAGCCCCGAGCCGGGGCAGCCCCTCTGGGAGGGGCAGGACGCCTCCGCCCTGAGCCTCGTCAGTCACCAGAGAGGCCCACGGGCTGAGTCACAGGGTTCGGTTTTCTGTGGTAAAATATCCATAATATAAATTTGGTCACGTTAACTGCAGCTCAGTGGGGTCGCATCTCATCACTGTGAGAGCACCATCCGCACGAGGTTCCGAAGCATCTTCGTCGCCCCGAATGGGGACCCCACACCCGTTCAGCAGTCGGGTCCCCGTCCCCCTTCCCCGGTCCCTGGCACCCTACGCTGCTTCCGCCTGTTCTGGGTGTTTCATGGAGACGGGACCGTGCATCTTTGGTTCGCTGCCCGTGTCCCCCCCACGTGGCAGTGGGGACCAGATCCTCGTCCCTTCGCATGGCTGGGTAGTGCCCTGCCATGCGGCCGAGGCCTGGCGCGCGGCCATTCTGCAGCTGGTGGCCATTCGTATTGTTTGTCTGGACAGTGCTGCTCCCGATGCGAGCCAGCCGGTGTCCGGCCACCGCTTTGGCCTCTGCGGCTACAGCCCCAGACGGGGGCAGCGGGGGTGACGGGGACAGCTGGGGGTGGCCGGGGTGGCCGGACCAGCCGGCTCTCAGAAGTTCCACGGCTAGAGGGCTGCCAGGAAGTCCACCAGTTTACAGACTGGGAAACTGAGTCCCAGGCACTTGCCTAGGCCGGGGCTGGGTGCAGGAAGTTGTCCCCGCTCCACGCTCTGCATCAGCGAAGCCTCGTTCGGACGCTCAGTCCCCCAGACCAGAGACGACGGTGGCTGGGGACGCGGGACCCGTCACAGAAGCCTGCGGGGGAAGGAGCGACACGCGGTCCGTCCTGGGCACAAGGACGCAACTCGGCGCGAAGTCCACTGTGGAGGCCGCAGGGAGGGCCCGAGCGGGGACACGGACAAGCCCTCGGGACGCGGGAATGGCTTCGCGGCGTGCAGACCGGCGGCTCCAGGGGCGGCGGCGGCACCAGCGTCGCGTGGTGTCTGGACTTTCCCTCCCTTCTTTCTGGTTAGAAGAAGTAAAATTGTGTGATTAGCATTAAATGGCAGTTGCTGTGACTTTCGAACGTGTGCACCGCGAGCGTGTTGTCGTAGAGCTCGCTTCAGCGGCCTCCGCGTGGACGACGTGGCCTCCTGGGCCCCTCGGCAAAGCCGGCCGGTCCCCTGGGACCTGGGGGCATGACCCTCCCCCCCCCAGGAGGGCGCGTGGAACTCGACGGCAGGGTCACGGCCACCGTGAAGTCCGAGAGGAGGAGCAAACGCTGAGCTGTCGCTTCCTCGTCGACCTCGGCAAACGCTGAGCTGCGCCTGGCTCACGCGCCCACACTCGCCGGCCCGTCTGGCTACAGGGCCAGGCAGCACGAGGGCGCCGGAGCTGGCCGCCTGTCCCCACACCCAGGGCGCCCCCCAAGTCACTCGGGGGTGCTGAGCAGCCCGGGCCAGCCCGGCCCCCTTTCCCTGCGGCCGCCATCCCTGCGTGGGGTGGGTGACCACCCCAACCACGCTGCGATTAGGGGCTCTGCAGTCTCTGGCACCTGAAGCCCCTTGTGACTGCAGCCGACACTGCCAGGCAGGGGCCACCGTGGGATTCTCTGACGGCCTCCTCAGGGCAATGGTGACGCCTGGGAACAGAGGGGCGAAGGCACTGCCACGTCGCCTCGTGAAGCCGCCCAGGCGGCCTCTGCCGGGGGCTTTACTGCCCCGCGCCCGGGCGGCCCTGCCGGATTTCCACAAAGCGTCCGTTCTCTGGGGAGGCGGCCAGGGGGCTTGTTCTGATAAGCTGCTGTCCTCCGGGTGTCCGAGGTCCCCAGGGAGAGGCGGTGGACGAGCGGCCGGCAGCTGAGGGAAGTGCTCGCCACACACAAGCCTGGGCCCCTCTGTTCCCGTACTGAGGGGCCCCGGCCCCCTCCCCTGTCCCTTCACCGTGAAATTCTCCACACACCGCTTTTCCTGTCCAGCTCCTCATTCGCCCTGTCATCTGGCCATTCCTGAGAAGGTCGCCTCCTTCACGTTATGAATTATCAGTGGAGCGGCTTTCACAGAGCGGCTGGAGACGCCGCGAGATCCACTCACTCGACGGCGAAGTCCCATGGGACTGCTCGTCTCTGACGTAATGAAACGAAAATGCACGTAGCATAACAGCGACATCGGAAAGGAGCAGACAGAGTGCGCGCGGCCCTCGCCTTCTGTTTATTGTTTAATTAAAAGAAAGTCACTATCTTCAAAAAAATCGTCTTAGAGAGCCTCGGGGCTGACAATAGTGTGACATCCAGCCAAATAGCCTCAAGTTAATTCTGCCCTTAAAAGACCTCACTGTGTGGACTCTTTATGACACGATCACACCAGAGGGACTTCGGGATAAGCTCTGTGCCTCAGCCCGCTCACGACACCATCAAACGCCAGCCCGGGGTGCACCCGCGGGTCCACGCGCCGTTTCGGGGTGATCAAAGCAGGTCATTTTGCCCAAGAGGAATCAGCACATCGGGCTTCCGAGGGCACAGACACCTGTCGGGAGCACTTTATCCCAGTGTCCATGGAAGAATTTTCGTAGGAAACAGTTATGGCAGCCGATTAAAGAGCGTGCGTCACCAAGCACACCGGCGGGAGGGACAGGAGGCAGGCCTGTCCCTGAGCGTCCCCGAACCTCCAGAACTCCCGGGGAACCCCGGCTCAGAGAGTCCCGCCAGCATGTTGACTCCCCGCTGTGACCGTGCCACCCCTGGGACCGGATGGTGGGCATGCGTTCACCCTTCACTACGGATCATAATGTGAAACCTCGCGTGGACGTCACTTGATGATAATGATGAAAATAATAATAAAAAGAAGAAGATGAGATCCAGCTACAGAATAGACAGAAGAGTACGTGCTGGGTCCGGGGTGCGGGGTGCGGGGTGAGTCGCTGGACAAGACATGCAGCGAGGTCCGCTCCGCCTGCCCGGCCCCACGGACGGGGGGAGGGGGCCGGCTTCCCAGTCATTAGGAATCGACAGGCACGTAGCACGCAATCTGAGGCGACGCAGGTTCGGGAAAACTCGTCTCCGGTAAAGGCCGTCGCTCATCCGTCAAACCCAGTTACGTGGACGGAGGCAAGATGCCGGATTCGAGAGAAAAGAGCCCGCTTCCCCCCGCCTTTCCGTCCAACGCAGTAAACGAGGCATCTCGCAAAGAAGCGGCAAGTGCCTCGCTGTGTGTTTACCGAGACGCTCTCGTTAAGAATGGGATTGTGAAGTCACACAAGCTCTCCGGAAGGATCCCTATAACTGGATAAGCCCTGCCAGCCTGCAGGCAGCTTTCCTCCACCGGCTACAAGCTGCAGGCCCGGGGCACTGGGTCGCACGCGCCTCTGCAGCCCCAGACACTGAGGGCGCAGACGCTTCTGACCCCTCTGCACCTCGGCAGAGCGAAGCTCCGCAAAGCACTGAGATGAATGGAAGGACACAGAGACTCGGCATTTATTTCCGGGTCTTGTGACCGAAAGAACACGTCGCCTGCTGGCATTCGGCTGACGGGACGTCAAGTCAAAGGGGAGCTCACAAAGAAATCCCCACGGCCCTGCGTAGCGTCAGACTGCAAAGCACCGACCTGTGCTTCCCCTCGGGGAACTCGGTCCTTTTACACGCCGTCCCCCCTGCAGCCCCCCAACCCCCCACCTCCGGAAGCAGGCAAAAGCCTCTTGAGCCTCTTAAGAAGAAGGACCTACTCAGAATTTAACAGAAAGGCTCGCGTGGCGTTTTATATGCGCAGCACAGACAAACAGCTTTAACGACAGAAGTGGGGGCGTCGCCTCTCCGCAGAGAAGTAAGATAAAGGATCCCTACTTCTCCTGGAAGCAAAGGGCTGAGGACCTGCCCTCGGCGCCCTTGGCGAGTCGCTCTGCCCAACGCCCTTGGCCGAGCGCACACCGCAAACCTCAGCCACGCGGTTGGGGTTTGCTGTTTGGTCACCATCAAAGGGTTAAGAAAAATCGAGGGTTTTGCCTGAATCTTTCCCATCAGTCACACAGCGGATCTGCACAAGCAGAAAAACAAATGTGAGCTCGCCACCAAATTAAACAGTGAGAAATACGAGCGTAATGCCAGACGACGTGACTCAATCCATAACTCCCCCCCTCAAAAAAAAAATGCTGATGGCTATTTTTTAGGGGTGAATGTGAGCTGAAAAGAAAGAGTATCTTCCAGAATAACTGAGTTAATTTGATAAGCGAAAGTTCATCGGGTTCAACCCCGTCCTCAGTGGGGAAATTCTGATCTAAAGCAAAGAGGGACGTGCCCAGTTTTAAGGACATTGCTCCTGGGACTTAAGTAAAACTGCAACTCTGTAGGAGACGTCGTGAGAAGCTGGTCGCCTAACTCAGCCCCTGGTGGAAGGACAGAGGGAGCCCGCGTCGGGATGGGGAACGCGTCCGCAGACAGCACGCCCCCGGCTGTCCCCGTCCCGGACCCGCACGGTCACTGGGTCACGGGATTCTAGACAATCGAGCTGTGAATAAAACGGAACCGGTATTCGAAGCCTGTGAAACGTGATTTTGATTCAAAATGACTCTTTCCAACTGACCGCTGAACACGTCTCTCGTGTCCAAACAGAGTTACGTGTTGGCTTTCCCAGTTTCGGATTCGAGTCTCCTTTGAACGTGCCGACCATGAGTAGCCCCTGGAGAGGGGTCGCGCTGGGCCTGGGTTGACATGAGCGTGAAAACCCTACCGTTGAGGTCGCCGCATCTCATTCCAAAACAAACCTTAAATGCAGGCGCATTTAACGTAACTAAATTGCATTTAAAGGTTTACTGCCGAACCAAAACACGAAACACGTTCTTAGGACAAACAAATATTCATTTAAAACAACTGTGACTGAGTTTAGGATTTGATCTGTCTCTGTCTCTGTCTATCTCTGTCTGTCTGTCTCTCTCTCTCTTTCTCTAAACTCTCCCTCTAAACTGCATACTCCTGAGATAAAGCAGGATAATTCTAAATACTAAAGCTTTAATCTCTGCACTGCTTGGTGAGTAATTTTTATAAGTCATTGGCTTTAGAAGCGTGCGTGTGTGCGTGCGTGCGTGCGTGTGATGTAAATCAACACAGACTCAGCAACTTAAAAGCAAATGTGTCAGTTTCAGGTAAATAGTTCCTACAATTTCTTTGAGAAAAATGTGTTCTTTGTTACCATAAAAATAAGTGTGTTAATATTTTCTTCTCGGATTCCCAGAATTCCCCTCTTTAACGATTGTAAGGAATCACCTCTATTTAATCATGTATTGGAGATTCTTCAGACCGCGAACGGAAGTGCAAACGACATCGGGAAAAAACGGATTTTTGCTCAAAGCATATTTTTAGTTTATTATTCTGAGATAAAGCAGAATCATTCTTTATATAATCTGCTCATTTGCAGATAGAAAAAACTCTCGATTCTCGTGAAATAACTTTGTCGAAAGCTCTTTGAGATAGCCGTAGATTCCCACGAAGCTGTGAGAATCCTCCTCAATCTCCCGACGTTAACGCCTGGCAAAGCCACAATGCAGCAGCTGACGTCGACGCCGACACACGCACGGGGCACGCGTCGCACGCGTGGACTCGGGTGGCCGTGTGGGCTGGGCTCGAAGCAGCTTGTTTCTGCTTCAGCGTCTCATCTCGGCTTTACTTTCGAATGTGTCTGTGCCTGTGTCTCCCAGGCTCTGCTCCTTCCTTACGGCTCTATTTCTTGGCTACAGAAACACGTTCGCCCCTTTGAATTTTGTTGCCTCGCTCATGAACTCCTCGCTAGCGGAGAGCTTTGTCTTTGCTTTGGTTTCTGGGGCACATTTATCCTCTCCCAGGAAAAGACACAAATATAAACAGACATTCCAGTGCGCATTCATGGGGTTTTTTAAGACACCAGGGAGAATAGATTAATATAAATACTAAGCTTAAAAACTGTCATAAAAGCTGAGCCTTTAAAATTGGCTTATTAAAATATTTGTTTTTTTTTTTTTAAAGCTCAGATTTAAACTAAAGTTATGAGTTATTGTGCTCTGCTCACAGTTTACTTTATGATCTTTTTGCCAGGCAAAAGGAATCTGGCATCTGTGCTGAGCACGGATGATGAAAACTCAGTTCTTTCAGGATCAAGACTTGTCTGAAAATAGTGCAGTTTTTCAGAAAAGCTCAGTAACATACTATTTTTCAAAGGACCTCAAACAGCCACTCTCAACGTCCCACCTCCAGCCCCTACCCAGGCCAGATGGGCCACAAGACTTACTTTCCGTGAGGCTGCAAGGGTTACTCCTCACACGTAAGGGAACAATATCCCCATAACGGAGGTCGGCATTTTACACCGAGTCTTACCGATGGGCGTTTTAGAACCAAACGCTGCTTATCATTCAGGTAGCTCAGCCGCTCATTTTACTTCTGACCAATCGCACGCTCTGCCGACATTTCTGCATTTCTGTTCTCCGTGGGGAATTAATTTTCTTTTGAGACCAGTTAGCATTCCGAATACAGCAGTTAACAAACACCTCCGAGGAACTAAATTTTCACATGGGAGGAAAAGGCTTCCACGTATCGGATGGTGAGGGGTCACACTCTGTTCTCCAGAATAACTGCATGTTCTCAGAAAAAAAAGAATTTGTTGAGCAGGGTAACCGAATGAAAATCTATGCATACTTTGCAGAAGTTAGAGAAGGTTTTTTTTTTTTTCGTAATCAAAAAGCAGAAAAATGGGGGGAAATGTCTAATAAGTAACGGTCACGCTCCCCATCCTCCAGGCCAGGCGCTGGCGACCCTGCTCCCGAGGCTCAGGCGTCTAATGAAAACACCGAAAACTCCTTTGAGATTTTTCAATTAGATGAAGCCAGCTGACTGTCCGAAGACACCTGATTTATTGTCTACCTGTGTTTTTAAAAATCAGGCCAAAGGAGAAAGTCAGGATGAATATCGGCACCGGCCGTACCCCGCCATTTCCTGTTTCTCTCTTTCTATCAAAAGACAGCTGAGGCTTTCGGTTGCTGCTGCCCCTCTGGACACAGCTCTTTTTCATATACGTGAAAACGTCTCACAGTAGAAAACGTCTCACAGTAGACGTTAAAATCACCTACCATTCATTCAAAGGTCTATAACTAATGTTTCTTTAAAATGTTACAGATAAATGACAAATGTCATTTAGCAACATTTTCTGGAAATCAAACCAAGGCTGATTACATTTATACTCATAGAGACTAAAGAGTTAAAGACAAAAAGAATACAAAGTATTTGCCTCGTGTGCCTGATCAGGACAAGGCGGGTTGTCCAGGATCCTTCCTGCACTGAGAACTTTCGTGCCCCCTTCTCTTGTGCAGAGCGGCTATCTGTTTGCCTCAAGAGGACTGGTTTACTAGAACTAGTCAGCTCTATGCAAGCATAAGAAAATAAAAATAAAAATAAATGGGCCCCGTAAAGATCACCTACTCTCCAGCTAAATGTGTTATCGGTTACATTTTAAGATTTTTTTTTTCCAAACTCTTAACACTTACCATTTATTCATTACAAGTACTGCTTTTTATGTTTATATAATCTTTCACTGTGATCTATGTCTGACCCTCTAAGTTTTAGGGATGCCGTTGTTTTGCGATGGATTTTAAGGGATCCTGCTAACTTCTGCATTAAGGTGTAGCTCTCGGCATTTGCTTTCAATAATTTTCTGGAGTAAATCTTAATGAACATTCTGTTGACATTTTCCTTAAACAAAACTACACGGGTATGTTTTTAAAAAATGACATTCCTCGTATTTGTTCTTATTTCAGACATGCTGTTAACTGTGAATGGTATGAAGGGCAAATGGAGTTAACTAACACAAGCTCATAATTCAGGCAGCAAAACCCAGAATTAACGTATTACTGCACTGCGCCATTGCAATGCTCGGCCAGCCCAAACCCCCGTCCCTAGAGAAATATGCGACGGAGACACTTTCCATCTGCTTTTGACAAAGACGGGAGAAGATTCTCGTAAGTTATTCTCTGTGAAAATTCTTTGTTAAAGACCTATAAAACGATCTTTATTTTGGAGGGCTATTTCATCAGGAAAATTTTCAGTGGCACAGAAATAAAAAGCAAAATAAATAAAATCCACCTGTGTCTGACCAGCCTTTCGTGGGCACAATAAAAACACCTGCAGATATCATAGAACCCCATAAAAAAAAAAAAGAAAAGAAAAGAAAAAGAAAGAAAAATAGGTGTGTTTGAGACACTGGGCGACTGCGTGCTCCCGATTAAGCTAAACTCCTGTGCGAAGTAGAAATAAAAACAAAGCGCAAAGTGAGCAAGAAACTAAAACTAAAGCATGCGGAGTAGGAAGGATTTACCCTCCCGGCCCCCGCGCGCTCCAATAAATCTTGCGCCCGTCCGCTGTCCGCCAGCCGCTAGCCCCGCAGTCCTCGGGAACGGACGGCGCCTCCGCCGCAGCCAGAGCTCGGCTGAAGGCGTCTGGCGAACAGGCGCCGGAGCAGAAACCCCCGAGCGCCGCCCCGGAGGAAGCCGAGCTCCCAGCGCTGTCGGCGGCTGCGTCCCCTTCGCCGGCGCCCGCGGCCATTTCCCCCGAACCTGTTTCCCAGCCTGGATCCCCGGACCCCTCCGCGGGGCTGGACGCCGAGGGGGACGCCGTGCGCGCAGAGTCCCCTCCCAAGACTCTCTGGGTTCAAGGCCGAGGGACCAGAGGCTCCCAGTTCCGAAGGCGGCTCCACCTGCCCGCGGGCAGCCAGGTTGCCAGCGGTGGTGTCCGGCGCGGCCTGCGCGCCGCGATCCGCGCGCATCGGCCTCGGCCCGGTCCCCTGCGCTCCCGGCGCGGGGCCGTCCCCGGCTCCCCCCGCTGCGCTGGCCCCGGGGCCGTCAGCGTTGGGCAGTGTCCTCCCGCCCTCTCCCGGCAAACCTGGGCGCCGCGGGTGTGCACTTCTGTGCGCCCACGGGGCCGACCGAAGCTCGGGCCGCGACGCCTCGCACGAGCCACGGGGCAGAACTGGGTGTTCGCTCCGCGAGCAAAGGGCAGCTTCCCCGGGCGGCCAGCGCTCTAAGCGACGCAAAGGGCAGCCGGTCCCGTCTCTCTGCCCCTGGCTGGCCCCAGGTGGTTCTTCTGATGCTCACTCCCGCGACAGTCACTCACAGACCCCCACCTCCGTGGCACCAAGAGTGGAAAATGCGACAGTCGCCAGTCCGCCCGTTCCCGACTGACATCCTGCATGGGAGCTGGCAAAGGGCGCCCGGGGCGTCCCTGGCACAAGGGAGCTTCGAGCCGACCCCCATCCGTTGCTAGGAGGTAGCGCGCACCGGTCCCGCCGCCGCCGCCCGCGGGGCCTCCGCGAGGAGGGGAGCGCAGGCCCCGCAGCCCGCCCCCGGCCCCGCGGCGGAGGGCGCTCGGAGCGCGCGCAGCACCTACCCTGGCGCGCCGGTCCGGACGTGGGCGGCGCGGCGCTAGTGCGAGGCGGACATGGACCACGCGCCCTCCATGCGCCACACCGAGAAGGCGTAGCTGAGGCGCTCGTGGGCCACGTAGCTGCAGCTGGTCATCTTATTGTCCATCTCGTCGCTCTGCAGGACCTGGTAGAGGAAGTCTATGTACCTGGCGGCCAGCTTCAGCGTCTGGATCTTGCTGAGCTTGTCCGAGGGCAGAGTGGGGATGATCTTGCGCAGCGCGGCGAAGGCCTCGTTGAGCGACTGGGTGCGCTGGCGCTCGCGCACGTTGGCCAGGATGCGCTGGCTCTGCAGCTCCTCGAAGGACTGCGCGCTGGGGCTGCCCTTCTTGCCGCGCTTGCCCGGGGTCGGGCTGCCATCTTCGCTCGACTTCTTGCTGTAGCGCCGCTTCCGGCCGAAGCGCTTGGGCTGCCGCTCGAGCTCCTCCTCGCTGGTGCCCAGGCTGTCCACGGGGGACACGGGCGAGCTGGAGCCCTCCTCCATGGCGCCCGCCCGGCGCGCGTGGGGCTGGAGGCGCAGGGCGCCGAGCGCGCGCCGCTGGCCAAGCCCGCGCTCTCCGACTTGCTCGGAAGGCTCTGATTTCAAGGCCGGCTCGTGCGAAACCGAGGGCTCCGGGAGAGGAAGTTATTCTGACTTTTTTGGAAACTCTAGCCGGGCTGGGTTGCTAAATAGTTGTCAGGAGCGAGGGCGGCGCGCTGATTGGCCGGCGCGGCCGGGGGCCGGACAAGTCCCGGGGCCTCCGCGGGCCGCCCCCGCCCCCCGGCGCGGCGCTTTCAGTTTTGCCTGCCCCTTCGGCCCCGGCCGCCGCGGGCACCCCGGAGGCCCGGGCCTAGCGCATCGCCCCCGCCGGCACCACGCCTCCGGCCGCTCTCCGGCAGCCCCGCGCCTCGGCTCAGCCGGCCGGGCTTTGTCTGCTCCTTAACGTGGAGATTGGCCCCGCCGGGCTGCGGGATCTCAGCTGGGGCGCGAGGGGCGCGGGTGCTGAGCCTTCTCCTCGGTGCGCTCCCAGGAGGTGAGGACGCGGCGGGGCGCCCCGGGAGCTCCGGGGCCTGCGTGCGCCTTGGCTGCCCCCGAATGCGCAGCGAGTGCGCGCAGCGGCCCGCACGCTTGTCCCGGGGTAGGGGACCTGCGCGGGCAGGCATCCCGGCGCCCCGACCGCGGGCGTGGGGACACTCGGGGTCCTTCGGAGACGCCGTTCCCCACGCACGCACCGCACGGGTGCCTGGAGACGCCGCCCGCTATGCGCAGGCCGTGCGTCTGTGTTTGGGGGGAGGGGGGTTCGTTTCTCGCCCCAACTTGCTGGGGAGCCCTGGCCGACACCCTTCGCCAACCCTCCTTCTCAGTGGCTTTAAACTTCAACGCCATAGCGAGCCTCTGCGGGAGCGCCCGGTGCCCGCCTCGCCTACCTGCCTGGCCCTGCCTGGGGCGCGCGGCACGGGGCGCAGGCCTCGGGCGCCCGCTAGGCCCGCAGTGCCGGGGCTGCAGCCGCTGCGCTGCCCCTTCGCCTCGCCAGCCGGCGGCGGACGGAGGGCGGTCTGGGCAGCTGCGCGCCCCCCCCTGCGCTGGGCGCCCCGGGGCAGCAAGGTGTGGGGCGGCGGGAGCGCGGGGCCAGGTCTCGGCGGGCGACACCGTGGACCCCGGCCCCGCGCCATCTGGACGCCGGGCGCGAGCGCGTTTGAAGTGGTTCGGGGGACTCTTTGTTCGCCAGGCCTCTCTGGCTCGGGGCCTGGAGGTGGTTTACGGCTTCGATGCCTTTGAACCTATTCCCAGGTGACCCGGGCTCAATTAGGCCCGGGCCTGAGCCGGCTGTCAGGCAAGCCGCGTGATCAAGGGCCGGCCGGGCCCTTTTATTGAAGCTGAACTAGGGGCAGCGCAGCGTCTCGGGCGCGTTGGAAACCCAAGGGCGGCCCCGGGACATTCCCCGGGCAGTCCGTGAGCCAGGGCAGAGCTCCGAGCAAGGCCGGGCCTCGCACAGACGTGGCTGCGTAACCGGGCGACTGTGCTTTCTTCTGCCCCTTGGCTCCACGATCCTAAGGGTCCCTTGGGGTCACTGCGTCCAGCTCCACCCGCTGACCACCCCTTCCTCTTGCTCTGGGAAGGCCCGGTTTACCCAGAACAGCATAAGAGCTTTCGGATAGCTCTCTCTAACACTCAAACATAAATAAAGACGGAAGGAAGGAACGGAAAAGAGCGAGAGAAGCCTGAAGCCCGCTTCCGCGGTCCAGTCCGCGCTGGGCGCAGCCCTCCGGGGGCTTCGCGCGTCCCCGCTCGCCTGTCGCCGCCCGCTCGGCTCAGGGCTGGACTGCAGCGATTCGCTGCTCTTCACTCTGGTTGGGAAGCCCAGAGACCCGGACCCCGTTTCCAGCCAGCCTCAGTGAGCCCAGGGACATCCCTTCCCCCAGGAGGCCACGCGGCATGGCGACAGAGAGGAGCCGCCTTGTGCGTCACCTGCTTTGCCCACTCCCTGTCTCTCCTGGCGGTGAGGGGCGTTAGAACACTGCCCGGAAGTCAGGCTTGAGGGCCGACCATCTGCCTGAAGGACAGCAGTGCCCCCAGCATGGTGGAGTCGCACTTAGAAAGGGCTGACACCTAATGTCCAAGGCACACATCGCAGGCAAGATCCTTTTAAAAGTCCCCTTTAAAGATTTCCGCTTGAACCGTGGCTCAGGAGGGCAGGTGACAAGCTTTCCCTTCGGTGGCTCTACCATTGCATCTGGGATTGTCACGGTTCCTCGCCGGCAAGGGGCGGGGGACGCCCACTCCCCTCCCCTCTGCCTTCTTTCCTGAGTGCGGGGCATGGAAAGCTACGCATGGCCTGTCTCAGCCTCGGGCCGCCCTGGTCTGTGACGGGCACCGAGGTGGAGGTCCTCGTTGAGTCCAGCGAGGGGGACATTCAGTCCCCTCTGCAGCACCGTGCCTGTCCCCTGTGTCCCGTGGCAGGGTATGGACAGCGCTGAGCGCGGCAGGGGTGGCGGGCGTGGGAGCTGGACGCGGCAGCAGTGGCAGCAGCTCCTGGATCCGGGGCGGTTCTGGACCGTCATGTTCCCGGGCATCACTGCCTGGAGGTCGGTCCCGAAGGCTCTACCTAGAGCCCACGAGTTCGGCTCCACGGCAGCCCCGTCAGCCCCGTCAGCCCCTAACAAGCTGTTTCCTGCCTGAACCGGCCAGCGCGGGTTCTGTTCCCCACCTCGGAACTCTGGCCGTGACACCCACGCGCTGCCTGTGACCTGGAAGATGACCACGAGGGCTGTCCCCAGGGTGAGCTGTTTTTCCTGGCATCACTGACTCTCTCGTAATGTGCAACTCACGCCGGCCTTTGGCACACATTTATAAATGCTTTTAAGATCTAATCAAAGTTGTTTTTGCAACAAGCTCATAATATGATTTTTTTTTCTTGGAATATATACTGCATTTCCACTAAAAAACAACACTGAAGAGATCAGCCATGACATAAATATAACAGGGTCGAGGGAACAGGGTCTGAGGCTGGGACAGAAGCCAGGCCCCTCCGCATGAAATGCGTTCTGTGGATTTGACTTTGCAACCATATACATGTTTTACACAATTATAAAAAAAAATTAAGTCAAAAGGAATAAAAGAGAAATCCCTAAAAAATCAAAAGCAAAATCAAACAAATTGCACCTAATTTTGTATCATTTGGTGGCTTAACTTTGCAGACAGGACTCATTTAAAATAGCTTTAAAACGTTATAATTTGACTATACATTCCTGGTGGGATATAATCTAAAGGCAAAAAAAGGCTTAAACTGTTTCAGTATTCACATTTCTCGTAACAATGTTGCTTTTGTTAACCCGAAGCTGTAAGCTGAAGCGAGTAAGTTATTATGTTTACATCTTTAGGAACCAAGATTTTTAGGGCGATACATACGTAACATGTAAGAAGTCAGGTAAGACCGTGGCATTCCAAAGTGGCTGGGAAGGGAACACTGAGCAACCAAGGGACAGGAAGCGCCACCAGTATCCAGACTGTGGTCCCTCCGTGAGGAAATGGCTGGCGGAGGGTCTGGGGCAAACACGTGCTAGAGAAGCCCGGAGCACCTTGTCATGCTGGAAGGCCAGGACGCCAACGTCACAGGGACTCAGGAATGGACCTAAAGATGCCTCCACAGGCCAGAGGTGCCGCAAGATGTACCATTAATAACGATGACTGCGACGGATGGAAGGAAACACGTTAGAGATGCTGAAAATCCACGAGCTGATAATGTCAGTCCAATAAGGGTACTGGCCACCTTTGGCCAACAATAGGAAATCGACTCACGATTCCAAAAAATGGTAAATAAAGGGGAAGAATCAAGCACATAACCAGCTTTCTTATCGAATTATACCTCGAAGCGACGTGAGAGTTGCTGAGAAAGAGTTTTGCTCCTTAGATGCACTACCGAGAATGAGCGGGCTGGGGGCAGCGTCACCACTCACAGTGCGCAAACCTCATCCGCGGTGACTGACGTCGCAGAGCGGGAGGCACAGCCCCGGTGGCCAGACCCAGCAGCTCCTGGGAAGGGTTCCTGCGGAGCCTCCTCCCCTCTGCTCCAGCAGCCACGTCCAGGAACCCCGGGGTGGCTACCAGGACAAGTTCAATGGCACCTGGGAGGAGCAGTCAGAGCCGGTCTACCCGCTGCTCACCCCGAAAGGGCTCCTCTCGCTTTGCGTAAAAGCCCGCCTTGCCCATGATCTGTGGGGCCGCCCCATCTGGCCCTGAGGGCGCCTGTTATGGCTTTGACCTCTTGTCACGGCTCTGGCCCGCCCCACGCCGGCCTCCCGCAGCTCCTCGCCACGCAGCACGTCCACACACACGGCGCTGCCCCGGAGTTGTCCGCCGCCCAGGTAAGCGCGCGGCTGCTCCCCGCATCCGGGCCGGCGGCTGCCGCGGACCCGCCCGCTTCCCCCGCGCACACTGCGCAGGCCGCGGCGTGGACTGTGGCGGTCTGGCTGGGCTTTCTGACAGTCCCGTCTGGTGTCACCGCCGCGCACGCTGTCATCACGTGGCTGTAGCCTGTGACGGCCTGAATCACAGATCTGGCGGTCGGAAGGCTGTCACCAGGGCACCTTGGTTGTCCTCCATGTGGCTTCCCCAGCTGGCCCAAGCTCATTCCGTGGTTTTGGGGCCCCGAGCACAGCCGGAAGAGGGCACGCAACGCACAGCACCGCCAAGCCTTCGTCTGCGTCCCTTTTGCTAATGTCCCATGGATCACGTACGTCATACGGCCAAGCCCTGTCTCCAGAGGGTGGCAGCTGTGTGTGTGTGCTGGTGAAGGGGCCTCCTGTCACCCACAGACTGGCTTAAGGTGATCAGCTTGGGCTCCCGTCATATCTGGGGAACCCCAGTCATTGGCATTTGTCCTCTTTGTCGCCGGCCACTCTCTCCAGAGAGGGACTCTTCCACACGCTGTCCTCGGACATCGGCCTACGTCCCAGGGGCCTGGGTGCTGGGCGGCAGGCGGCAGAGCCCTCACCATTCAGAACGTGGACTTGACCTGTCGACGCCGTTTTCAGTTCGAGCCCTCACGTTCCCCTCAGTGCTGCCCAGTACCCCCAGCCCCAGCTCTCTCAGGCACAAATTCTCCAGAGCGCCTTCTGCTCCTTCCGAGGTTGGGGGAAGGCTTGGCGCTTGGCCTCTTGGGATGGGACGGGGACCCAGGAGATGTGACTGCTCCCGATGCTGATGGAGATGCTTCTGCAGGGAGACTGAGCGGCTGGCTTCTCAGTGGCGTCCCCTGGCTGAGTCAGTCACGTTCGCCAGCCTCGTCCCACCTTCCCAAGTATGTCCCTCCTGGCCTGGGAGGGCTCCCAGTGGCCTCGGGGGCAGGCTGCCCGTGACCTCCATCTGCAGAGTTCTGGTGGACAGCCATTCATTCCTGATCCCTCGGGGTGGGAGGTCCGAGTGGCCAGCAGGGAGCCGGGGCCCGTAAGGACTTGGAAAACCGAGACGGGTTGCTAACTCCCCTTTCTCCTGTCCTCTGCCACTGACAGGCACTCGGGTGCCAGATGGGGTGGCACCGGGCTCGCCGCAGCCCTCCTCCTGGCCTCCTGGGAAAGCCTTCCCCATGTCTCGTCCAGTGTTGCTCTAGGGGTGCTGGATTCAGTTTAGATGGATTCACTTTAATTCACGAACCAGGAAGGTTTGTTTTTTCCCCCGCCCTTCGCAAGAAACGCAACAGATAAATGCAAGTTCCGGTTGCCCCGATGGAGCCCTCATTTCCGTTGTTAGGTGTGATCGGCATCGGCGTGTGCTCGGATGGCTCCTTCGGCTTCTCGCTGTCCTGTCCTGCTTCTTTTTAATCTTCAGATCTGCCCTCTCCTCTCCCCCGATCTCCAGCCCCTACTCTTCAAATGGAGGCAAGCAGATGCTGTTGACATGTGGCTGACATCTCTCCTCACTGAATACGGAGGTTATATCCTAATAAAAACATGCATTTTATTGTATGCCGTGGGAAGAAATTAATGAAAGAGAAGACTATGACTCTGGTGGCTTTTAATTACTTATCACTGACTGCGTTTGACTCTGCAAGGAAGTGGACCTGGAGCCACATAAGCAGAATTCACAGAGAGCACGTCAGGGGCCCGAGGAGAGTTAAGCACCCAGGCTGGGGGCAGACTGAGGAGGGCGAGACCGGCAGGTGTGGGTCTCTGGGAACGACCTCAGCAAAGAGTGAGTAGGTCTCCCAGGCAGAGGAGGAGGGGAGGGCATTCAGATGAAGAGATGAGACTGGGTCAAGACCCATAGGAGTGAGTCCGGTGAAGATGGTGGAGGAGGGAGACTCTGTGCCCACCTCCCTGCATGAGCACGTCACGATTACAAATGAACTACAAAACGGCCATCGTCGGAAATCACCTGAGGTCTGGCTGAACAGATGTCCCACAGAAGGGGCCACCTCAAGACTGGTAGGAGGGTGGAGACGTGCAATGCGCTGGTCCCACACCCCTGTGTGTGGTGACTGAGAATCAGGAGGGACGTCTTGGCGGCGGAGGTCCCCCCAAAGGAGCGAAGGGACCTGGCCCCACATCAGGCTCCCAGCCCAGGGTTCCATTGCCAGGAAGAGAAGTCCCCACAACTTCTGGCTGTAAAAACCAGTGGAGATGGTTGCTGAGTGGGATGCAGGTGTGTGGGAGTCCCGGGCATCCTCTTAAAGGGCCCTCATGTGAACTCACCGCTGATGGACTTACCTGCTCTGAGCTCCAGCACTAGGGCCACAGCTCAAAAGGCACCAGGGACATATGGGGAGGAACTGGGTTGTTTGGCTTCAGGGCGATGGCTGGAGGGGCAGCTTTCTCCCAGATAGAAGTGCTGGTGGAGACCATTGGTCCTTTGTTGAGCCCTCCCTGCTCCTGGTGTACAGATGCAGGTGGCTGCCATCTCTGAGTCTTCATCAACCTGGCTGACACCATTTGTCCTGCCCAGGTGATTCCCTGAGACCCCACCCTTCCCAATGCTTGGGCCATCCAAGCTGCTTCCAGTGGCTTTTCCATACAGATGGCTTGTCTTGGCTCCTGCTGCAAACTTTCCTAAAATCTCTCAAAGGTTCACAAACCCCAAACAAGTAGCATCTGGCCTCGGTGAGCCCCGTACCCCTTGCTGAGCAGTCCCAAGCCCGGCACTAGCAGCAGCCGGCCTTGGTTGGCAGCTTGGTCTCTTGAGACACATCCAAGCCCAGCACAGGTAGCAGCAATCTGCGGAGTGCTTAGTGGCTCACGCCAGGTGGCCCCGGGCAGGGCACGGGCTGTGGCTGAATTTAGCCTGTGGAGGGCCCTTCTCAGGAAGCACCAGCCTGCATGCCTGGTGGCTGGCTTAGGTCTGAGCCAGAGCACCATCTGGGGCCACATCCAATGATGACACATCCAAAGGGCAGACTGGGAGTCACCAGAGCCCTGTTAGAGCGAATCCTGTCCCATAGCATCAGCCACTGCACAAAAGCCCCTCCACTGGAGTCAAGACCAGTCCTCACAACCAATCAGCTCAAGGGTCGATTTGTCCCATTGATGTGCCAACAGCAACCGAGGCTCAGCTACAACAGGAGAGCACACACAACCCACACCCAGGTCACCCCTGGACCACTGGGCTCAGGTGACCAGGGGGACTGCGCCACTGGGCCCCACAGGACACCTAAGACCAGGAGATATAGCAGCCTTACTTAATACACAGAAACAAACACGCGGAGGCAGCCAAAATGGGAGACGAAGAAGCAGGTCCCAAACGAAAGAACAGAACAAAGCTCCAGGAGAAGAACTATGCGAAACAGAGACAAGCCACCCGCCAGATGCAGAGTTCACAACACTGGTTATAAGGAGGCTCGGTCATCTCAGTGAGAACTTCAACGCAGAGATAGGAGACAAAAATGGACGTAGAAAACATAACAAAGAACGAGTCGGAAATGAAGAATAAATAACAGAAACGAAGAATACCCTAAGAGCAATCAACAGCAGATTAGATGACGCAGAGGTTCGAATCAGGCATTTGGAGGATAAGGTAGCAGGAAACAATCAGAACAGCAACAAGGAAGAAGAATCCAGATAAACAGGGAGAGCTTACGGGGCCTCTGGGACGACATCGAGTGAACCGACATTCGCCTCGCAGGGAGAACAAAAGGAGAAGAGAGCGAGGGATCAAAAACCTATTTGAAGAAATGACGGCAAACTCTGCTGAAGGAGATGGACATACAAGCCCAGGAAGAGCCCAAAGAGGCTCACGCCAAGACGTGTCATGATTAAAATGCCAAAGGTGAAAGACAGAATCTTAAAAGCAGCAAGAGAAAAGCAGTCGGTTACCTATGAGGGAGCTCCCCTAAGACTGTTGGCTGATTGCTCACAGAAACTTTGCAGCCGGAAGGGACTGGCACGAAATTTTCATTTTCATTTTTATTTTTTCCCTTCTTTAATTCCCTCTCCCCATTCCACCCTGACCTATGGATGTTGCCTTTAACTTTTTTTTTTTTTTTTTTTTAAGAACCGGATCTCTGAAGGAGATGCCCCCCACACGCTCGTGGCGAGCCACCGGGGCCAGGTGCACCCGGAGTATGGTCCGTGGCTCCACCTGGGGCACGAACCCAGGACCTTCTGTGTGTAAAGCAGACGTGCTCACCGCTACACTATGGAGCCACCCTCACAAAATTTTCAAAGTGATGAAAAGCAAGGACCTACAACCAAGATGACTCTATCCAGCAAGGCTACCATTTAGAATCAAGGACAGATAAAGAGCTTCCCAGACAAGAAAAAGCTAGAGGAGTTCATCACTACCAAGCCGGTGTCACAGGAAATGTTGGAGGGACTTCTGGAGGAGAAGGAGGAGGAAGAGAAGGAGGAGGAGAGAAAAGATTTTTAAAAATATGACTAATGAAATGGCAGTAACTAGTAAATAGATAAATAGATTAAATGCTTCAATCAAAAGACATGGGGGGCTGAACGGATAAGAAAACAAGACCTTGACATGTGCTGCCTACGAGACTCACCTCAGATGGAAAAACACACACGGACGGAAGGCGAAGGATTGGGGAAAGATAGTTCATGAAAATGGAAACAAACGAGCAGAAAGCTGGGGTAGCAACACTTACACCAGACAAAATGGGCTTTAAACAAAGGCTCTAGCGAGAGACCAAGAAGGACTCAGCGATCCCACGTCTGGGGATTTATCTGAAGAAACCCAAACACCACTTCGAAGGAACGTGTGCCTCCATATGCCCACTGCAGCATTATTTACAACAGTCAAGATACGGAGGCCACCTGGGTGTCCATCGTGGATGCACGGATAAAGAAGAGGTGGTGCACATATATGGTGAAATACGACTCAGCCATAAGAAAGAACGAGCTCTCGGCATCTGCGGCAACATGAACGGACCCAGAGGGCGTCGTGCTGAGTGGCGTGAGTCAGACAGAGGAGGACAAAGGCGCACGATGTCACTTACATGTAGAATCTGAAGCACAGAATAAACAAACAAAACAGAAACAAACTCGCAGATACGGAGAACATTTTGATGGCGGCCAGATGGGGAGCAGCTTGCAGGGTGGATGAAAAAGGGGCAGAGGATTAAGAAGGACAAGTTGGCAGTTACGAAGCAGTTTTGGGGACGTGAGGGGCAGCGTAGGGAATGTGGTCGATACTGTAATAACTACGTGTGGTCTCGGTTGGTGGTGGACCTATGGGGGAATCGCTTCGCAGGTGATGTCAACGTCTAAGCACTGTGCCATACACACCTGAAACTAATATCATATCATATGCCAACTGCAACTGAAAAATGAAAAAAAAAATTTTTTTAATTAAAAAAATACAATAAAGTCTCTTTCACTTCAAAAAGTAATGATCTCCGAGGGTGAAAAAGGCACCGGTGTCCCCTCAGTGGGCCGTTTCCTGCGGGCTGGGAGCTCAGGGCTCAGAGGCCAGCACTTCCTCGGTGGCAGGGACGCAAGTGTGACCCGCGCCCGCTTGACAGGGGAGGAGTTCGTCGGCTGACGGCTGGGGGAGCCTGGGCGCGGGCTTCGGCGACGTGTCCCTGTTCTCCACCCCCGTGCTTCGGCTCTGCCGTCGGCATGTGAGCTTCGCCCTCCCCTCCCGCGAGGCTCCCTCCCTCCTCCCGGGACAGCGAGGCTAATTAAAGTCTCTCCCTCTTGCTCCAGCAGAGCCGCTGAGCTTGGGATGCTGCGTGGCCGGGCTTCTGCCGCGTGACTCGGGGCCTGGGGACCCTCATCAACCCGCTGCACTGTGCGGTTGCTCCTGTGATGAGGCGCGACCAGGAGGGCCTCTGGGCCCTGACGGTGGGGGGGTCCCCCGGAAGCATCGCCAGGCTGATGCACGCGGCGTGTCCACGGCAGTGCCCAGAGGCGCCGTGGAGGACAGGCGCGCCCAGCTAGCAGACCGGGGACCCGGGGACCCAGGGAACGGCGGTGCTGGGCGGTGGGGGCGCAGGGACTGTGTGGACGGAACAGAGAAGCTGCGGGACTGGACTTCTCTTAGCGAGGTCGTGAAGAGCCCAGCGCTGGCCCGCGGTGGACGGTGGAGTTTCGTTCGCCCATTTCTCCCCGCGTATGATGACGGGTTTGATTCAGATGTACCAGCCGGGACATCTAAAGGCACCTTGCAATTTAAATGCTGCTTTATCACAAGAGAAAAAGCACCACGCGCCTGCCACAGCCGCCGCTCCAGGCCACACGGAAGGGCAGAGACGACGGATTCTGTGTCCGTCACCAATCGGGCCGGTTCCTCCTCCAGGGGACTCGGTGCCCCCTCTGAACAGAGGGCTGGGGCGAATGAGCAGGACGACATCTGGGGTCTCTTTGCAGAAACCGAAGTCCCCGTTTGGTAACTGGCTCCGTGTGAGTCTCCGATGCACGGAGGCGTTTTCGGAAGGAGGGTGTGACTCTCCTTAATCTGTCTGCATGATGCGCGAGGGAGCCTCTGGCGACCACACACGCCCCGGTCCCCACGGAGTCCCTGCCCGGTCGCGGCCTGGTCATAGCCCTTCCTGACAAGGTCATGTGCGTTTACCGTTCCCAATACTTAATAATTAGGAATTATGGTCTCTCTTCCGCCTGACACTTTTGAGTTTTAACAGATTTTAAATTAAAGCTACATACTACATGTTTTAAAATGATCTTCAGAAAACTCCCAATTCCTAAGTTGAAAATTTAACTTAAGAAGTCCTGAACACTTATCTAAGTAAACATACAGATTTACCCCAAAATGTTTTAAGGAATAAACTTGGAATTAAATAAACTTGTGTCTTAAAACTCTGACTATATCTTGAATATAAAAACGCATCAAAGAAACACTTCTGGGTACGTGGCAAATTTCTCGTTTACAGAGGTCACCAGGGCAGCGGGGAGCGGGGTGGGGCACAGTTTTCCCAGCTGACCGGGAGAGAGACCCACTGGACATCCTCGTTTAAGAAGATGCCTGTGCGTGTGTGTGTGTGTGTGTGTGTGTGTGTGTGTGTGTAACTGCAGTGCTTATGTGTGTGTCTGTGTTTGTATGGTGTATTGCCAGGGAAAATTGCGCTGGCATATTTATGTGTGTTCAGGTGTGTCTGCCGTACGTGTGCATGTCTGTGTGTGTCTGTGTGTGCATGCTTGCACGTGCATGTATGTGCGTGTTTGCGTGTGCGTATATGTGTGCGTATGTTTATATGGGGACATGCAGTGCGATGTAACTTCTCTGGACTACACATTTTAAAAAGGTTTTTAATTGTTTTGCTTGACTCCATTTTCTTACTTCATTTCTTTACCTCCTCACCAATAAAAGTGGGGGTGCTGGGGGCGCTCTGACTAGGAGTCCCTCAGGGCGTGAGGCCGCCTGCCCCAGGCTTCCTTCCTTTCTGGTCTGATGATTTTTCCTGCCAACTCTTCACAAAGGCCTCACGCACCGAGGGGATGTTATCCGAACTCCGAAAATAAAGTGAAACTAGCTTTATTTTAGTTTTTTTGGCTGATACATTTTTTTTCCCCTGAGGAAAAGTTAATGAACACGGTATCAGAGGATGAACGTGTCACCTTATGTCCCCGGGTCACACCGGAACGTCAGGGCCGTGCGGCGGGCTTAGCGTTCCGGTGCCCTCGGTCCATTTTGAGATCCATGGCAGCGAGTGCACACCTGAGCAGCTTATGTCACGGTCACTCACATCTGGGCCGTGTAGAGGTTTGCGATTTAAAAGGAAGAAAATGTTTGCACTAATTTTTATTTTTTAAAAATTATTTGTGCAAGGAATCTGGAATATTGTATTTTCTCCTAAGAAAACTTCGTGAGGGATAATTGAGTATATAGTCAATAACAATACGAGTAGTGGGAACCTTCAAGTAACTCTATTATCTTCGTGCGCAAATTTAAGAGAAACGGTCAACTCAATAAAGAGGGAGGAGGAGGAGCCGGTAACGAGAGTCCGGCTCTGGGACTGGCTGCTGGTGTCGCCCGGCAGTCGGCCTATCCGCCCCCTCCCCCAACGTCACGTCCCCTCTGGCTCCCTTGTCCCCCTGGAGACACTAGCTCCTCAGCCAGCAGCGAGCCTATGGCACGTCCCACGAAGAACACGGGTCCGCCTACGAGATCCAGAACTGGGTCTCACTCTCGTCGTTGTTAGTCAGCCGTTTTTAAAGGTACACGCAGCCAAACGAACCCACTTCAGGTTTAGGATGCGACACCTTTTGACAACTGTGGACCTACCTCCACGATGGAGGACATTTCCATCACCCCGAAATGTCTCCTGTGCCCTTCGCAGTGAGTCGGCCCCCCTCCCCCCACCGGCAACCGCGGATGGAATTTATGATCTTGGTTTGCTGTTCCCGGAAAGCCACGGAAACCAAGCCACGCGGGACCCGGTCTTCTGTGTCTGGCTCTTTACTCGTAGAATATGTGTTTAAGATTCAGCGGTCATTGCATGTGTCCGTAGTTTGTTCTTTTTTATCGCTGGGTGTCCCATTGTCCGCAGACACCATGATCGTTTATCTGTCCATCAGCCGATGGACACCGGGGCCATAGTCTTCGGTGATTACGGATAAAGCCGCGTTCAGGTCACTGCTTACACGTGCTTTCTTCTGTCAGGTGAATCTGCAGGAGCGAAATTCCCGCGTCCCGTGTAAGCGTACGCTTAACTTCGGAAGAAACTGCTCGACTATTTTCCCAAATGGTTGGACCGCTTTCTAGCCCTACCAACGATAGATAAAAATTCAGCTGCAGATGGCTATAACACATTTTTAAAAGCAGGAAACTCTCGCACACTTCCGGTGGGAACGTAAAATGGGCCGCTGCCCTGGATGAGTCTGTCGGTCCTCGGTAAGTCGGACATCGACCCAGCACTTCCGCCCCCAGGTACAGACCCGAAAGATTTGAAAATGGGTGTTCAAACAAAAGCGTGTACAGAAACGTTCACAGCGGTGTTATTGACAGTTGCCAAAATAACCCAAACGTCCATTAACAGGCGAGTGAATAAGCAGAATGTGGCATAGCCACACGATGGAATAGTATTCAGTCATGAAAAGGGATGACGCACGGTTACGTGGGTGAAGACAGAAAAGACGCTCACGTGTGACGTGGTTGCACGTATGTGAACGCGCAGACGAGGCAAATCCGTGGGGACAGGAGAGGAGGTGGTGCTGGTCACGGTTTCCCGTTCCGTGTTCTGTGAGGCTTTGACATCGCAGGGGCTCGCAGGCCCAGAGGGGCTGGCGGCCTCCCCAGGGCCAGGCGGTCCTGCAGATGACCAGCACTCACCTGAGAATACACCGTCAGTGTGCAAACCCCCAGTCCGAGTCCACACTGCCAGCCACCTCATTTTATCAGACTCCTGATGTCTGGGACTCGGCCCCCTGCCCCACATCACCCAGGGCCGGTTACTGGGGACCACCTCCCAGCCCGGAGCCCGCCCCGAGCCCTGCCCTGCCTTGCCTTTCCTGCAGAAGCCACTGTAAAGGCTCTCGCCCATGTCCCCTTCCGCCTCCTGACCGGCCCCGCTGCCCTCCTGTGGCCCACGTGGCGTGCCCTGGCCCCGCTTCTGTGGGTCTGTGAGCGTAAAGCTCCTTCATGGCAGGCATCGCTGTGTCCGTGTCTTACCGAAGTTGATTACAACCACCCCAGGTGCATATGCAAATGGGGGGAGGGTAGGAAGCGACTGTCAAATGTGTAAGGAGCAATAAAATTGCCTGGGATTAGGTGGGGGCGGTGGCTGCACGACCCTGTGAACGTGCAAATTGTCCCTAATGGTAACTCAACGTTATGTGTTAGCCAGGGATGCCAGAGAAACAGAACCAGTGGGAGATACAGGTACAGAAAAAGACAGACAGACAGGCAGATGGACAGACAGACAGACAGAGACAGACAGAGATAGACAGACAGAGAGATGAGACAGAGAGACAGACAGAGAGAGAGACAGATGGACAGACAGACAGAGATGGAGAGATGACAGAGACAGAGAGACGGAGAGATAGAGAGACAGACGGAAAGACAGACAGACAGAGACAGACAGAGGGTGGAGAGAGAGGCAAAGACATCTACCGTGAAGGGTTGGCTGACATAATTATGGAGGTCGTGAAATGCCCCCAGCTGCCACCTGGCACCCGCAGACCCAGGGAAGCTGGGGTGCAATTTCAGCCCAAAGGCAGGCGACCGGTGTCCCCGCCCGGCAGGCAGGGAAGCAGCGAAAGGGGTCGGCTCCTCCCTTCTCCACCGTCCTCTCCCCTCAGGCATCCGACAGATCGGAGGAGGCCGACCCCACCGGGAGGGCGTCCGCTTCTCCGAGTCCTGCAGGTCCAACGTGAACCCCGCCGGAAAGCCCCTCGCGGACGCCCCCAGTGAGGACGCTTCATCCGGAGACCCCGGCCCCATCCGGCTGACACGTAAAACCAGTCACCGCGGTGTGTTCTGCCATAATAAAAATAATGGAAGAAAACTCAGTTTCTCCGCGTCTCTGTCCCCACTTGCCATCACCAGCCCGGTCCATTTCGGCCGCTCCAGGAGGTGTAGAGCATCGCGTCGCGGTTCTCACGGTGACCAGTGATGTTGGCACTTTTCTCTACCAGGTGTCATTTTTATTTTGAAATAATTTTAGATTCCCATGAAAGTTGCAAAACCCGTTCAGAAAGGCCCCGTGGACCCTCCGTTCCGTGTCCTCCGATCCTACGACAGCGGAGCGCAGCCGCGGGGGCCGGCAGGTGAGCGTGGGTCCTGCGGGCTGGCCCGCCACCCACCGGAACCGCACCCGCGGCCACTGCTCGCCTCATCTCGTCCCAGGGTTAATCCCGGAGCCCGCGCCGCGTCTAACTCTCAAATTTCCTTGATTCTCTGCAGCCTGACGGTTCCCATCGCATCTTTGTCTTTCCAGCTTCGACACTTTTGACACGTGCCGGTCGGGTATTTTAAAGACTGTCCCTCAAACTCAGTTCTGATGTCTCCCCGTGAATCGGTTGAGTTTATACGTTTCTGGCGAGAATTCCGCAGGGGCGATGCAGGGGGTCAACCTGTGTCATGCTGGCCACGCGGCTCTGATCGCCCGAGCTGGGCCCCCGCCAGCTTTCTCCACCGCAAAGTCACCCTTTTTCCCATAGTGACGAAATTACTGACTCTAAATTCATAACTATTTTGTGGAGAGAGAGAGGCAAAGACAGGGTATCTTCGAGACTAGGCAGATACCCTGTTTGACATCCAATTTTCATTCATAATTTTAGCATCCATTCATGATTCTTACCTGTAACGACATGACAGCGTCTGCCTGATAGTGATTTTCCACGCCCACGATCTCGTCTCCATTTATCGAGGAGCCTCCTCCTGCGAGGGAGAGCCGCCCCGCCCCGCGTGCCTGTTTATTTGCCCAGTTGCTTATTTACACTGGCACTGACTCGTGGGTGCTCGTCTCACGCTATGAATCATGGTCCGATGCTGGCGTTACTTACTTTACTGCTCTAATTGTCCCAGCTTTGGTCCCTGGGACAATGACTCCTGTGTTCTGTGGACACGCCCTCGTCATTTTCCGAGCACGCCTTCCCTCTCCGGCGTTGCAAACTGACGAGCACCTTTTCACGAACTCGTTGGCCGTTTGTGTGTCTTCTTCGGTGAAGTGTCTGTCCAAACATTTGGCCCATTTTTTATTGTGTCATTTGTCTTCTATTGTCGAATTGCAATAATTTTTTATAAATTGCGGAGACAAGTCCTTTATTTAATATGTTTCTGCAACGTTTAATCTCCCGGTTTTCAGGGTGTCGCCTCGTTTTCTTAATGTCTTTCAGAGAGCCGAAGTTTTCCATTTTGAGAAAGTTCACTTCATCACTTTTTCTTTTATGGCTTGTCCTTTCGCGTCGTATCTAAGAAATCTTTGCCTAACTCAATGTTAAAAGGATCTTCCGCATATTCTAGGATTTTTACTGCGTTAGCTCTCATATGCAGGTGTGCGATCCCGTATTGTTACTTCTTGTATGTCGTGCGACGTAATAGTTGAGGTTCGTCTGCGCTGCGTGTTGATGTCCCATTGTTCCGGCACCAAAACAGAAAAGAATGTTTTCTCCAATTGAATTTTCTTTGCAAACTTGTCAAAAATCGATTGACCAAAATTGCGCAAGACTATTTCTGTTCCATTAACATGTATGTCTGTCTTTATATTAATAACAGACTGCCTTGGTCTCTATACTATTTTTTACAATTTTTAATAATTAAAAACAATTTCCAATTGCACTTGGCATACGATATTACATTAGTTTCAGGCGTACAACATACTGATTAGACATTTACATAACTTAGAAAACGATCGCTCTGATCAATCCAGTACGCATCCGACACCATCCACAGTCATTACAATATTACTGAGGATATTTCCTGTACTGTACTTGACATCCCAAAACTACTTGGAAACGACCAACTTGCCCTCCGATTCCCTTCTTTTTCCTTATCCATGCCCCGACCCCCTCCCATCTGGCAACCATCGAAACGTTTTGCGTGTCCGTGAGTTTGTTTCTGTTTTGTTTGTTTGTTTATTCTGTGCTTCAGATTCTACATGTAAGTGACATCGTGCGCCTTTGTCTTCCTCTGTCTGACTCACGCCACTCAGCACGACGCCCTCTGGGTCCGTCCATGTTGCCGCAGATGGCGAGAGCTCGTTCTTTCCTATGGCTGAGTCACATGTCACTGTATATATATGTACCACCTCTCCTTTATCTGTTGGTGGACACCCAGACTCCCTCAACATCTGGGCTGTTGTAACTAATGCTGTAACGGACGTTTGGATTCGCCCGTCCCTTCAAAGTATAGTGTCTTGGGTTTCTTCAGATAAATCCCCAGACGTGGGATCACTGAGTCCTTCTTGGTCTCTCGCTAGAGCCTTCGTTTAAAGCCCATTTTGTCTGGTGTAAGTGTTGCTACCCCAGCTTTCTGCTCGTTTGTTTCCATTTTCATGAACTATCTTTCCCCAGCCCTTCGCCTTCCGTCCGTGTGTGTTTTTCAATCTGAAGTGAGTCTCGTAGGCAGCACATGTCAAGGTCTTGTTTTCTTATCCGTTCAGCCCCCCATGTCTTTTTGAAGCATCTGATCTATTTATCTATTTACTAGTTACCGCCCTTTCATTCGTCATATTTTTTTAAATCCTTTTTTCTTTCT
>NW_024342466.1:3090573-3209076 GCF_902729225.1 Pteropus medius | reverse complement strand
TGATTGCTCACAGAAACTTTGCAGCCGGAAGGGACTGACACGAAATTTTCAATTTTATTTTTATTTTTTCCCCTTCTTTAATTCCCTCTCCCCACTTCCACCCCCGACCTATGGATGTTGCCTTTAACTATTTTTTTTTTTAACAATGGATTCTGAAGGAGATGCCTCCACACGCCGTGGAAGCATACAGCTACCGGGGCCAGGTGCACCCGGAGTATGGTCCGTGGCTCCACCTGGGGCATGAACCCAGGACCTTCTGTGTGTAAAGCAGACGTGCTCACCGCTACACTATGGAGCCACCCTCACAAAATTTTCAAAGTGATGAAAAGCAAGGACCTACAACCAAGATGACTCTATCCAGCAAGGCTACCATTTAGAATCAAGGACAGATAAAGAGCTTCCCAGACAAGAAAAAGCTAGAGGAGTTCATCACCACCAAGCCGGTGTCACAGGAAATGTTGGAGGGACTTCTGGAGGAGAAGGAGGAGGAAGAGAAGGAGGAGGAGAGAAAAGATTTTTAAAAATATGACTAATGAAATGGCAGTAACTAGTAAATAGATAAATAGATTAAATGCTTCAATCAAAAGACATGGGGGGCTGAACGGATAAGAAAACAAGACCTTGACATGTGCTGCCTACGAGACTCACCTCAGATGGAAAAACACACACGGACGGAAGGCGAAGGGCTGGGGAAAGATAGTTCATGAAAATGGAAACAAACGGGCAGAAAGCTGGGGTAGCAACACTTACACCAGACAAAATGGGCTTTAAACGAAGGCTCTAGCGAGAGACCAAGAAGGACTAGTAATCCCACGTCTGGGGATTTATCTGAAGAAACCCAAACACCACTTCGAAGGAACGTGTGCATCCATATGCCCACTGCAGCATTATTTACGACAGTCAAGATACGGAGGCCACCTGGGTGTCCATCGTGGATGCACGGATAAAGAAGAGGTGGTGCACATATGTGGTGAAATATGACTCAGCCATAAGAAAGAACGAGCTCTCGGCATCTGCAGCAACATGGACGGACCCAGAGGGCGTCGTGCTGAGTGGCGTGAGTCAGACAGAGGAAGACAAAGGCGCACGATTTCACATGTAGAATCTGAAGCACAGAATAAACAAACAAACAAAACAGAAACAAACTCATAGATACGGAGAACATTTTGATGGCAGCCAGATGGGGAGCAGCTTGCAGGGTGGATGAAAAAGGGGCAGAGGATTAAGAAGGACAAGTTGGCAGTTACGAAGCAGTTTTGGGGACGTGAGGGGCAGCGTAGGGAATGTGGTCGATGCTGTAATAACTACGTGTGGTCTCGGTTGGTGGTGGACTTATGGGGAATCACTTCGCAGGTGATGTCTACGTCTAATCGCTGTGCCATACACACCTGAAACTAATATCATATCATATGCCAACTGCAACTGAAAAATGAAAAAAAAAATTTTTTTAATTAAAAAAATACAATAAAGTCTCTTTCGCTTCAAAAAGTAATGACCTCCGGGGGTGAAAAAGGCACCGGTGTCCCCTCAGTGGGCCGTTTCCTGCGGGCTGGGAGCTCAGGGCTCAGAGGCCAGCACTTCCTCGGTGGCAGGGACGGAAGTGTGACCCGCGCCCGCTTGACAGGGGAGGAGTTCGTCGGCTGACGGCTGGGGGAGCCTGGGCGCGGGCTTCGGCGACGTGTCCCTGTTCTCCAGCCCCGTGCTTCGGCTCTGCCGTCGGCATGTGAGCTTCGCCCTCCCCTCCCGCGAGGCTCCCTCCCTCCTCCCGGGACAGCGAGGCTAATTAAAGTCTCTCCCTCTTGCTCCGGCAGAGCCGCTGAGCTTGGGACGCTGCGTGGCCGGGCTTCTGCCGCGTGACTCGGGGCCTGGGGACCCTGATCAACCCGCTGCATTGTGCGGTTGCTCCTGTGATGAGGCGCGACCAGGAGGGCCTCTGGGCCCTGACGGTGGGGGGGTCCCCCGGAAGCATCGCCAGGCTGATGCACGCGGCGTGTCCACGGCAGTGCCCAGAGGCGCCGTGGAGGACAGGCGCGCCCAGCTAGCAGACCGGGGACCCGGGGACCCAGGGAACGGCGGTGCTGGGCGGTGGGGGCGCAGGGACTGTGTGGACGGAACAGAGAAGCTGCGGGACTGGACTTCTCTTAGCGAGGTCGTGAAGAGCCCAGCGCTGGCCCGCGGTGGACGGTGGAGTTCCGTTCGCCCATTTCTCCTCGCGTATGATGACGGGTTTGATTCAGATGTACCAGCCGGGACATCTAAAGGCACCTTGCAGTTTAAATGCTGCTTTATCACAAGAGAAAAAGCACCACGCGCCTGCCACAGCCGCCGCTCCAGGCCACACGGAAGGGCAGAGACGACGGATTCTGTGTCCGTCACCAATCGGGCCGGTTCCTCCTCCAGGGGACTCGGAGCCCCCTCTGAACAGAGGGCTGGGGCGAATGAGCAGGACGACATCTGGGGTCTCTTTGCAGAAACCGAAGTCCCCGTTTGGTAACTGGCTCCGTGTCAGTCTCCGATGCATGGTGGCGTTTTCGGAAGGAGGGTGTGATTCTCCTTAATCTGTCTGCATGATGCGCGAGGGAGCCTCTGGTGACCACACACGCCCCGGTCCCCACGGAGTCCCTGCCCGGTCGCGGCCTGGTCATAGCCCTTCCTGACAAGGTCATGTGCGTTTACCGTTCCCAATACTTAATAATTAGGAATTATGGTCTCTCTTCCGCCTGACACTTTTGAGTTTTAACAGATTTTAAATTAAAGCTACATACTACATGTTTTAAAATGATCTTCAGAAAACTCCCAATTCCTAAGTTGAAAATTTAACTTAAGAAGTCCTGAACACTTATCTAAGTAAACATACAGATTTACCCCAAAATGTTTTAAGGAATAAACTTGGAATTAAATAAACTTGTGTCTTAAAACTCTGACTATATCTTGAATATAAAAACGCATCAAAGAAACACTTCTGGGTACGTGGCAAATTTCTCGTTTACAGAGGTCACCAGGGCAGCGGGGAGCGGGGTGGGGCACAGTTTTCCCAGCTGACCGGGAGAGAGACCCACTGGACATCCTCGTTTAAGAAGATGCCTGTGCGTGTGTGTGTGTGTGTGTGTGTCTGCAGGTGCTTGCGCAGTGTGTGTCTGTGTTTGTACGTGTGTGCATGTTTGTGTGTGTGTTCAAGGTGAAGCTTTATGTGTAAGCAGGGGGTGTCTCGTGTTTGGTACATGTGTATGTCTGTGTGTCTGGGGGGTGGCTGTTGTAATGTATAAAGTATGTGCTTGTTTATGCAGAGGAGAGTAAAAGGAGGATATGAGTATGGGGGAGAAGGTGCAGTGCTATGTAACTCTGACTACACATTTTAAAAGGTTTTACTGTTTTGTTTGATCTATTTTCATTTTCATTTTTACCTCCCCTCACCAATAAAAGTGGGGTGCTGGGGCTTGATAGGGAGTCCCCCTGGGCGTGGAGGGGCCGCCGCCCCAGGGCTTTCTGGTCTGATGATTTTTCCTGCCAACTCTTCACAAAGGCCTCACGCACCGAGGGGATGTTATCCGAACTCCGAAAATAAAGTGAAACTAGCTTTATTTTAGTTTTTTTGGCTGATACATTTTTTTTCCCCTGAGGAAAAGTTAATGAACACGGTATCAGAGGATGAACGTGTCACCTTATGTCCCCGGGTCACACCGGAACGTCAGGGCCGTGCGGCGGGCTTAGCGTTCCGGTGCCCTCGGTCCATTTTGAGATCCATGGCAGCGAGTGCACACCTGAGCAGCTTATGTCACGGTCACTCACATCTGGGCCGTGTAGAGGTTTGCGATTTAAAAGGAAGAAAATGTTTGCACTAATTTTTATTTTTTAAAAATTATTTGTGCAAGGAATCTGGAATATTGTATTTTCTCCTAAGAAAACTTCGTGAGGGATAATTGAGTATATAGTCAATAACAATACGAGTAGTGGGAACCTTCAAGTAACTCTATTATCTTCGTGCGCAAATTTAAGAGAAACGGTCAACTCAATAAAGAGGGAGGAGGAGGAGCCGGTAACGAGAGTCCGGCTCTGGGACTGGCTGCTGGTGTCGCCCGGCAGTCGGCCTATCCGCCCCCTCCCCCAACGTCACGTCCCCTCTGGCTCCCTTGTCCCCCTGGAGACACTAGCTCCTCAGCCAGCAGCGAGCCTATGGCACGTCCCACGAAGAACACGGGTCCGCCTACGAGATCCAGAACTGGGTCTCACTCTCGTCGTTGTTAGTCAGCCGTTTTTAAAGGTACACGCAGCCAAACGAACCCACTTCAGGTTTAGGATGCGACACCTTTTGACAACTGTGGACCTACCTCCACGATGGAGGACATTTCCATCACCCCGAAATGTCTCCTGTGCCCTTCGCAGTGAGTCGGCCCCCCTCCCCCCACCGGCAACCGCGGATGGAATTTATGATCTTGGTTTGCTGTTCCCGGAAAGCCACGGAAACCAAGCCACGCGGGACCCGGTCTTCTGTGTCTGGCTCTTTACTCGTAGAATATGTGTTTAAGATTCAGCGGTCATTGCATGTGTCCGTAGTTTGTTCTTTTTTATCGCTGGGTGTCCCATTGTCCGCAGACACCATGATCGTTTATCTGTCCATCAGCCGATGGACACCGGGGCCATAGTCTTCGGTGATTACGGATAAAGCCGCGTTCAGGTCACTGCTTACACGTGCTTTCTTCTGTCAGGTGAATCTGCAGGAGCGAAATTCCCGCGTCCCGTGTAAGCGTACGCTTAACTTCGGAAGAAACTGCTCGACTATTTTCCCAAATGGTTGGACCGCTTTCTAGCCCTACCAACGATAGATAAAAATTCAGCTGCAGATGGCTATAACACATTTTTAAAAGCAGGAAACTCTCGCACACTTCCGGTGGGAACGTAAAATGGGCCGCTGCCCTGGATGAGTCTGTCGGTCCTCGGTAAGTCGGACATCGACCCAGCACTTCCGCCCCCAGGTACAGACCCGAAAGATTTGAAAATGGGTGTTCAAACAAAAGCGTGTACAGAAACGTTCACAGCGGTGTTATTGACAGTTGCCAAAATAACCCAAACGTCCATTAACAGGCGAGTGAATAAGCAGAATGTGGCATAGCCACACGATGGAATAGTATTCAGTCATGAAAAGGGATGACGCACGGTTACGTGGGTGAAGACAGAAAAGACGCTCACGTGTGACGTGGTTGCACGTATGTGAACGCGCAGACGAGGCAAATCCGTGGGGACAGGAGAGGAGGTGGTGCTGGTCACGGTTTCCCGTTCCGTGTTCTGTGAGGCTTTGACATCGCAGGGGCTCGCAGGCCCAGAGGGGCTGGCGGCCTCCCCAGGGCCAGGCGGTCCTGCAGATGACCAGCACTCACCTGAGAATACACCGTCAGTGTGCAAACCCCCAGTCCGAGTCCACACTGCCAGCCACCTCATTTTATCAGACTCCTGATGTCTGGGACTCGGCCCCCTGCCCCACATCACCCAGGGCCGGTTACTGGGGACCACCTCCCAGCCCGGAGCCCGCCCCGAGCCCTGCCCTGCCTTGCCTTTCCTGCAGAAGCCACTGTAAAGGCTCTCGCCCATGTCCCCTTCCGCCTCCTGACCGGCCCCGCTGCCCTCCTGTGGCCCACGTGGCGTGCCCTGGCCCCGCTTCTGTGGGTCTGTGAGCGTAAAGCTCCTTCATGGCAGGCATCGCTGTGTCCGTGTCTTACCGAAGTTGATTACAACCACCCCAGGTGCATATGCAAATAGGGGGAGGGTAGGAAGCGACTGTCAAATGTGTAAGGAGCAATAAAATTTCCTGGGATTAGGTGGGGGCGGTGGCTGCACGACCCTGTGAACATGCGAATTGTCCCTAATGGTAGCTCGACGTTATGTGTTAGCCAGGGATGCCAGAGAAACAGAACCAGTGGAGATACAGGTACAGAAAAAGACAGACAGACAGACAGGCAGTTGGACAGACAGACAGACAGAGACAGGCAAGACCAGACAGACAAAGAAGACAGAGACAGAGAGACAGACAGAAGACAGAGACAGATGGACAGGAATAGACAAGATGGAGAAGACAGACAGAGACAGAGAGAGCGAGGAGAGATAGAAACAGGCAGACAGACAGACAGGAACAGACAGAGGAGTGGAGAAAGAGAGCAAAGGCCATCTGAAGGGTTAGCTGGCAAAATGGAAGGTCGTAGAAATACCTCCAGCTAACAGATTAGAGGCTAAGGAATTTTATTCAACAAAGGCAGGCGACCGGTGTCCCCGCCCGGCAGGCAGGGAAGCAGCGAAAGGGGTCGGCTCCTCCCTTCTCCACCGTCCTCTCCCCTCAGGCATCCGACAGATCGGAGGAGGCCGACCCCACCGGGAGGGCGTCCGCTTCTCCGAGTCCTGCAGGTCCAACGCGAACCCCGCCGGAAAGCCCCTCGCGGACGCCCCCAGTGAGGACGCTTCATCCGGAGACCCCGGCCCCATCCGGCTGACACGTAAAACCAGTCACCGCGGTGTGTTCTGCCATAATAAAAATAATGGAAGAAAACTCAGTTTCTCCGCGTCTCTGTCCCCACTTGCCATCGCCAGCCCGGTCCATTTCGGCCGCTCCAGGAGGTGTAGAGCATCGCGTCGCGGTTCTCACGGTGACCAGTGACGTTGGCCCTTTTCTCTACCAGGTGTCATTTTTATTTTGAAATAATTTTAGATTCCCATGAAAGTTGCAAAAGCCGTTCAGAAAGGCCCCGTGGACCCTCCGTTCCGTGTCCTCCGATCCTACGACAGCGGAGCGCAGCCGCGGGGGCCGGCAGGCGAGCGTGGGTCCTGCGGGCTGGCCCGCCACCCACCGGAACCGCACCCGCGGCCACTGCTCGCCTCATCTCGTCACAGGGTTAATCCCGGAGCCCGCGCCGCGTCTAACTCTCAAATTTCCTTGATTCTCTGCAGCCTGACGGTTCCCATCGCATCTTTGTCTTTCCAGCTTCGACACTTTTGACACGTGCCGG
This sequence comes from Pteropus medius, assembly GCF_902729225.1. Taxonomy (NCBI): domain Eukaryota; kingdom Metazoa; phylum Chordata; class Mammalia; order Chiroptera; family Pteropodidae; genus Pteropus; species Pteropus medius. The sequence continues at coordinate 3,202,084 of NW_024342466.1, read as the reverse complement.
TCGGGTATTTTAAAGACTGTCCCTCAAACTCAGTTCTGATGTCTCCCCGTGAATTGGTTGAGTTTATACGTTTCTGGCGAGAATTCCGCAGGGGCGATGCAGGGCGTCAACCTGTGTCATGCTGGCCACGCAGCTCTGATCGCCCGAGCTGGGCCCCCGCCAGCTTTCTCCACCGCAAAGTCACCCTTTTTCCCATAGTGACGAAATTACCGACTCTAAATTCATAACTATTTTGTGGAGAGAGAGAGGCAAAGACAGGGTATCTTCGAGACTAGGCAGATACCCTGTTTGACATCCAATTTTCATTCATAATTTTAGCATCCATTCATGATTCTTACCTGTAACGACATGACAGCGTCTGCCTGATAGTGATTTTCCACGCCCACGATCTCGTCTCCATTTATCGAGGAGCCTCCTCCTGCGAGGGAGAGCCGCCCCGCCCCGCGTGCCTGTTTATTTGCCCAGTTGCTTATTTACACTGGCACTGACTCGTGGGTGCTCGTCTCACGCTATGAATCATGGTCCGATGCTGGCGTTACTTACTTTACTGCTCTAATTGTCCCAGCTTTGGTCCCTGGGACAATGACTCCTGTGTTCTGTGGACACGCCCTCGTCATTTTCCGAGCACGCCTTCCCTCTCCGGCGTTGCAAGCTGATGAGCACCTTTTCACAAACTCGTTGGCCGTTTGTGTGTCTTCTTCGGTGAAGTGTCTGTCCAAACATTTGGCCCATTTTTTATTGTGTCATTTGTCTTCTATTGTCGAATTGCAATAATTTTTTATAAATTGCGGAGACAAGTCCTTTATTTAATATGTTTCTGCAACGTTTAATCTCCCGGTTTTCAGGGTGTCGCCTCGTTTTCTTAATGTCTTTCAGAGAGCCGAAGTTTTCCATTTTGAGAAAGTTCACTTCATCACTTTTTCTTTTATGGCTTGTCCTTTCGCGTCGTATCTAAGAAATCTTTGCCTAACTCAATGTCAAAAGGATCTTCCGCATATTCTAGGATTTTTACTGCGTTAGCTCTCATATTCAGGTGTGCGATCCCGTATTGTTACTTCTTGTATGCCGTGCGACGTAATAGTTGAGGTTCGTCTGCGCTGCGTGTTGATGTCCCATTGTTCCGGCACCAAAACAGAAAAGAATGTTTTCTCCAATTGAATTTTCTTTGCAAACTTGTAAAAAATCGATTGACCAAAATTGCGCAAGACTATTTCTGTTCCATTAACATGTATGTCTGTCTTTATATTAATAACAGACTGTCTTGGTCTCTATACTATTTTTTACAATTTTTAATAATTAAAAACAATTTCCAATTGCACTTGGCATACGATATTACATTAGTTTCAGGTGCACAACATACTGATTAGACATTTACATAACTTAGAAAGCGATCGCTCTGATCAATCCAGTACGCATCCGACACCATCCACAGCCATTACAATATTACTGGCGATATTTCCTGTACTGTACTTGACATCCCAAAACTACTTGGAAACGACCAACTTGCCCTCCAATTCCCTTCTTTTTCCCTTATCCATGCCCAGCCCCCTCCCATCTGGCAACCATCGAAACGTTTTGCGTGTCCGTGAGTTTGTTTCTGTTTTGTTTGTTTGTTTTGTTCTTTAGATTCTACATGTAAGTGACATCGTGCGCCTTTGTCTTCCTCTGTCTGACTCACGCCACTCAGCACGACGCCCTCTGGGTCCGCCCATGTTGCCGCAGATGGCGAGAGCTCGTTCTTTCCTATGGCGGAGTCGTATGTCACTGTATATATGTACCACCTCTCCTTTATCTGTTGGTGGACACCCAGACTGTCTCAACACCTGGGCTGTTGTACCTAATGCTGTAACGGACATTTGGATCCGCCCGTCCCTTCAAAGTACAGTGTCTTGGGTTTCTTCAGATAAATCCCCAGAAGTGGGATCGCTGAGTCCTTCTTGGTCTCTCGCTAGAGCCTTCGTTTAAAGCCCATTTTGTCTGGTGTAAGTGTTGCTACCCCAGCTTTCTGCTCGTTTGCTTCCATTTTCATGAACTATCTTTCCCCAGCCCTTCGCCTTCCGTCCGTGTGTGTTTTTCCATCTGAAGTGAGTCTCGTAGGCAGCACATGTCAAGGTCTTGTTTTCTTATCCGTTCAGCCACCCTATGTCTTTTGATAGAAGCATCTGATCTATTTATCTATTTACTAGTTACCGCCCTTTCATTCGTCATATTTTTTTAAATCCTTTTTTCTTTCTTCTTCTTCAGGAGGTCCCTCCAACATTTCCTGTGACACCGGCGTGGTGCTGATGAACTCCTCTAGCTTTTTCTCGCCTGGGAAGCTCTTTATCGGTCCTTCGATTCTAAATGGTAGCTTTGCTGGGTGGAGTCATTTTGGTCGTAGGTCCTTGCTTTTCATCACTTTGAATATTTCGTGCCAGTCCTTTCTGGCTGCAAAGTTTCTGTGAGGAATCAGCTGACGGTCTTATGGGAGCTCCCTCATAGGTAACCAACTGCTTTTCTCTTGCTACTTTTAAGATTCGCTCCGTCTTTAACCTTTGGCATTTTAGTTATGCCACGTCTTGGTGTGGCCTTTGGGTTCATCTTGTTGGGAACGTCTGTGCTCCCTGGGCTTGTATGTCTTTCCTTTACCAGATTAGCAAAGTTTGCTGTCCTTATTCCTTCAAATAGATTTTCAATTCCTTGCCCTCTCTCTTCTCTTTCTGGTGCCCTGTGAGGCGAATGTCGGTTTGCTCGATGTTGTCCCAGAGGCCCCTCAAACTATCCTCGTTTATTTAGATTCTTTCTTCTTGTGCTGTTCTGATTCTTTCCTGCTACCTTATCTTCCAAATCACCGATTCGACCCTCTGCTTCATCTAATCTGCGGTTGCTTCTAGAGTATTCTTCATTTCAGTTATTGTATTCTTTATTTCTGACTGGTTCTTTTTTATGTTGTCTACCTCCATTTTTATGTTTTCTATCTCTTAGCTGAAGTTTTCACTGATTTCATCTACTCTTCCCCTAAGTTCATTGGGCCTCTTTATAATCAGTGTTGTGAACTCTGCATCTGGTAGGTTGCTTGTCTCTGTTTCGTATAGTTCTTTTCCTGGAGCTTTGTTCTGTTCTTTCATTTGGGACCTGCTTCTTTGTCTCCCCATTTTGGCTGCCTCTCCGCGTTTGTTTTTCTGTATTAAGTAAGGCTGCTGTGTCTCCCAGTCTTAGTAGAGTGGCATTATATGGTAGGTGTTTTGTGGGGCCCAGTGGCGCAGTCTCCCTGGTCACCTAAGCTGAGGGCTCCAGGTGTGTTCCTTGTGTGGGTTGTGTGTGCCCTCCAGTTGTAGCCGAGCCTTGGTTGCTGTTGGCACATCAGTGGGAGGGACTGACCCTCAGGATGATTGGTCATGAGGACTGGCCATGACCACACTGGAGTGGCTGCTGTGCGGGGGCCGACACTACAGATCACGATTCGCCCTAACAGGGCTCCGGTGCCCAGTCTGCCCTTTGGGTGTATCGGCATTGGATGTGGCCCCAGATGCTGCCCTAAATCAGACTGAAGCCGGCCATCAGGCATGCAAGAGATACAGGACATACTGAGGCCAGATGTTGTTTGGAGTTTGTGAACCTTCGAGAGATTTTAAGAAAGTCTGCAGAATGAGTTAAGAAAGGCTGTTTGTATGGAAGAGCCACTAGATCGCCTCGGTGGCCCACGCTTTGGGAGGGGCGAGGTCTCAGAGAATCATTGGGTATTAGGTGTCATCCAGGTTGGTGAAGACACAGAGATGGTGACCACCTGGGTCTGCACATGGGAGTGGGGAGGGCTCAGAAAGGACCAATGGCCTCTGCTTCTGTCTGAGAGAAAGCTGTCCCTCCAGCCCTCGCCCTGAAGCCAGACAACCCGGTTCCTCCCCATGTGTCCCTGGTGCTTTTCAAGCTGTAGCCCCCGCGCTGGAGCTCAGAGCAGGTGAGTCTATCAGTGGTGAGTTTACATGAGGGCCCTTTAAGAGGATGCCTGGGACTCCCACAGCACTCTGTCCCACTCAGCCTTCATCCTCGCTGATTTTCACAGCCAGAGGTTGTTGGGACTTCTCTTCCCAGCACTGGAACCTGGGATAGGGAGCCCAGTGTGGGTCTAGGACCCCTCACTCCTTTGGGGTACTACCCTAGCTGAGATTTCCTTCTGATTCTCAAATGCCCTTTCATGTCTCTGCCCTTCCTACCAGTCTCGATGTGGCCTCTTCTGTGTGTCCCCATCCAGACCTCAGGCGGTTCTCATTGGTGGCTGTTCTTTAGTTCAGTGTGGTTTAGATGTGGTCATGGGAGGAGCTGGGCACAGCGTCTGCCTCCCCCACCATCCCAATTAGAAATGTCTGTGATTTATAGTCTGGAAGTAAGGTGGCGGGAGTCCCCAACTTTGATATTCTTTTTCAAAACCATCTGGCTGTTCTAGGTCCTTCATACTTCCATATTAATTTTAGAATCTGAATTTCCACACACACAAAAATGCCTGTTTGTATTTTGAGTAGGTTTGCATCTAATCTACAGGGTTAGGGTTAACGTAGTTTAAAATAACAGACATTTACTTTCACAGTTCTGGATGACAGAAGTCCAGAATCAAGCTGGCATCAGAGCTGTGCCCCCAACAGAGGCCCTTGGGGAGATTTCACTCCTTTTCCTCTTCCAGCTTCTCACAGTGGCTGGTGTCCTTGGCTTGTGGCCGCGTCGCTCCAATCTCTACGTCTGCCTTCGCGTCACCTTGCCTCCATGTCTCTCTCCCTCTCTGTGCATCTTTAGAAGGAAACTTGTCATTGGATTTGGGCCTCATTTGTCCTCATCTCAAGATTCTTAACTGTATTACACCTGCAGAGACCATTTTCCCAAGCAAGGTGGCAGGTTCCAGAAATTAGAACACGGGCATAGCTTCTGGGGGCAACCAATCAACCAAATGCTCCCATGCTCATCATTTGGGAAATCATTACATTTCCTCTGTTTCTTTTTTGCCTGCCTCTATGGTGACTCTCCTTGTTATGCTCTACGAAACATGAAATGACCCATTAGTCCCCGCTCTCTTCAGGAGGCTGGTCACTCTTTGGAATTTCGTTTACCTGTTTCTTTGTGACCTCAACTCTCTAAGGGACTCATGAAAAATTCTGATCTTGGAGATCATCTGGCTTCTCTTCATGGTTCCGGCGGGGCGCTGTTCTTGTGCAGCCCCTATAGACTAAGCGGAAACAACCCCCACGCCCCGCACTGATGTCTCACTGCAGCTCTCCCCCTGCTGGTCACAGTTCCAGGCACACGAAGGTACGTGGCGTGGTTGCCTTGTTGGTTTGGGACTGTGATGAGCAGGAGCTTGAAGATTGTCTTTAGATCACCCATTAACAGCTGACATTCACTTGCATCCGATGAGTCTCTTGGTCAGAAGAATTTTGCTAGTCTTTCAAGTCTTAGAGGAGCTAATCTGTAAATTCCAAAAGGCGAGATGACTGGATTTTCCCGACTCTTTCCCATGTAAAATCTAATGTTAGAAAGTGCATCCTATCTGTGGACCATTCATCTTATTCAGGACCTGTATGGGCAGGTGCGTCTGTCCCTGCCCATGCTGTAATGAGGTGGGCCCGTCCACAGACATCTCAGTGATGTCCTCATTCCTCCTCTGCTGTCACAGCACCGGTGTGGGGCTAACACCTCACAGGTCGTGTGAATCACACATCCTGTTGTGAATGTTATAACTCTCCTTTTCACTCTCAAAAGCATCATTTTGGGACAATAAACTAAACAGACACCGTACTCTGAGGGGCATAGGTGCTCCAGCACTGCCAAAGCTTCTTGGCACACTGTGCGTCTTACCCCCGAATGGTCCCTGCGTTCTCCTGACCCCTGACCTCTGCTCGGTCCTACCCTCACCCTGAGCACTGAACCTCACTCTCCTTGGCCATGATCCTGCTGTTGAAGGCAGCCTTGGAGAAATCTCCGACTGGTCTACCCCAGGGGTCTCCAGGTCCCTTCCTGGCACTGGCTCACATGGCCGGGCTTTCCCGGATCCAGGCATGGGTTGGCTCAGCACTGCCACAGTGACACCAGAGCCCAAAGAGGTGGGACTGAGTGGAACAGCTGGCCGCCACATTCATGGATTGTCCTGGAGTCCGTGCTGTTTGCGGTCAAGAGGCTGAAGGCACCTCTGAGTCGCGGCTCTGGCTGACCCAGGAGATGTCGGACATCTTCGCATCTGTCCAGACGAGGAGAGAGGAGTGGCCGGCACTGGTCACTCGGCAGCTCATGCTAGCCCTTGGCCCCTTTCTCCTCCACGCCCCAACATTCCCTAGCTTTTTGGGTCCCGAAAATATTTCACACCATGTGCTTCTTCCTTTGACTTTTTCCCTCTTACTCAGAAGGGTTGTGTCTCCCCGGCTCTGTTCTCTGCGGGGAAGGGAGCCCCAGAGCCCCGAACACATGGAAGGACATCCTGCCACGTTAGAGCACGCACACACGCACACTTTGATCTTTTCGCTGACACATGGCACATGAATCAAACTTTACAAACTTGCATTGTCTGTAGCTTACATCATGAAGCATGGTCCTGTGAAGAGACTGGATCTGAAGAACACATGAAACAGAGAATGCACGTTGTCAAATTGATTTAGACTCAGAGGAGTCAGCGGGAAATTGTTGGCATCGGGAACCGTGGGCTACACAGATCTTCGCATCAACGGCAAAACGCTCCACGCCAGCATCTGAGATTCCTAACCTGACGCCCCTTCCAGGAAGGACTCTGCAGGAAAGCGGTCGTGAAAACGCCTCCTCTCACGATCCTTTTTTTTAAGACTTTATTTTTAGAGCAGTTTTCGGTTCACAGTGAAGTTGAGAGGAAGGTGCAGAGATGTCCCGCACGCACCCAGCCCCCCACCTGCCCTCCCCCACCGTCGACATCCCCACCCGATGGCGCCTCCATTACAGCGGATCGCCCTACGTTGCCACATCACCCCCCGGGGGCCGCTGCGCACTCAGGATCACTCTTGGTGTAGTACGTTCTGTGGGTTTTAACCGATGCAGAATGGCATGCGTCCGTCAGGTCACTGTCGCACAGAGAAGTTTCACTGCCCTGAGCATCCTCCATGCTTGGCCATTCTTCCCGCTGCCCCACACCCCCGGAAACCACGGACCTTTTTGCTCTCTCTATAGTTTTGCCTTTTCCAGAATGTCACGTAGTTGGAATTACACGGCATGGACGTAGCCTTCTCAGACTGGCGTCTTTCGCCCGGTTATATACATCTGAGCTTCCTTCGGGCCATTTTTCTGCTCGAGAGCTCATATCTTTTTAGTTCTGCATAATATGGTCCCCTGTCTGGATGCATCACATTCTATTTATCCATCACCTACTGAAGGACGTCTTGGATGTTTACCTTTCTGGGCAATTAAGAATAAAGCTGCTGTAAACGTTCGTGTGCAGGTTTCTGTATGAACATAAGTTTTCAACTCCTGAGGGTAAACGCCAAGACGCGCGTTTGCTGGATCCTATGGTAAGAGTGTGTTTAGTTTTGTAAGAATCTGAGAAACTGTCTTCAGAGCGGCTGTTCCATGCTACATCCCCCCAGCACTGCCCGAGAATTCCCGATGCCCCACGCTCTCTCCAGCGTTTGGTGTTGTCGGCGTTCCAGGTTTCGGCCAGTCTAGTGAGTGTGCAGCAGTATCTCACGGCTGTTTTAATTTGCATTTCCCCGATGACATGTGACACGTGGTGTCTTTTCATGTGGTTATTTGCCATCTGTACATCTCTGGTGCAGCTGTTAAAGCCTTTGGCCCATGTTTAATTAGGTTGAATTTTAAGAGTTCTTTGTATATTTTGGATAGTAGTCCTTTATCAGATGGTTCTTTAGCAAATATTTTCTCCAGGTCTGTGGTTCGTCTTCTCGTCCTCGTGACATTGTCCTTTGCAGAGCAGAAGTTTGCAATTTTAATGAAGTCCAACTTATCGATTATTTCTTTCATAGATTTTGCTTTTGGCGTTGTACCTAAAAATCATCACCATACCCAAGGTTATCGAGGGTTTCTCCTATTTTAGCTTCTAGGCATTTCATAGTTTTACATTTTACATTTAGGTCTATGATCTATTTTGAGTTAGTTTTTGTGCAAGGTGTAAGGTCTGTGTCACATGGTAAGAGTGTGTTTAGTTTGGGCACATTTTTTCGTATGTGGCGGTCCAGTGGTTTCAGCTCCGTTTGTTGAAAGGACGACCTTGCTCCATGGTATCGCTTCTACCCCTTTGTCAAAGAGCAGTCGGCTACGTTTATAATGGTCCACTTCTAGGCCCTATATTCTGTCCCACTGACCTCTGTGTCTATTTCTTCAGCGATAAGACGCTGTCTGACTGTGGTAGCTGTATCGTAAGTCTTAAAGTCGAGCATGTCAATCCCTAGCCTGGTCTTTCTTCAGTGCCGTGTTGCTGTTCTGGGACATTTGCTTCGCCGCATAAACTTTAGAATCAGGTTGTCAATACCCACCAAGTAATTTGCTGAGATTTTGATTAGGATTGTATTGAGTCTGTAGAGCAAGTTGGGAAGCACTAACATCTTGACAATATTGAGTCTCTCCATCTGTGAAAGCATGTGCCATGTCTCTGTTTAGTTCTTTGCTTTCTCTCATCAATTGTACGATTTTCTTCATGTAGATCTTATACATATTTTGTCAGATCTATACCTAAGTATCTCATTTTACTGAAGAGCCGATGTACATGGTATTGTTTTCAATTTTAAATTCCGCATGTTCATTGCTGACATGTAGAAAAGTGATCGGCTTTTGTATATTATCCCTATATCCTGCAACCTTGCTGTAATTACTCATTAGTTCCCGGAGTTTTTCCATGAATTCTTTTGGATTTTCTACATTACCATTCACGTCACCTGCAAACCAAGACCCACGCCTCCCCTCACAACCTGAACACCTTTTATTTCCTCTTCCTGTCCCATGGCCTTAGCTAGGCCCACAGCTGTCGTGAATCTGAAATGGTAAACGTGCCAAATAAAGAGAGAGATGGGTGTTCGGGCCTCAGTGTGCTCAGACCCACCCCCACTTATGACGGACGTACAGAGTTGAGATGCTGGGGGAGTAACTCGAGCTTTTGTGGGCTAATTTTTTTTTTTTGTAAATTGAGATAATAATGGTATGTACCTCAATGAGCTGTAGTAATGATTAAGAAAAATACTGCAAAAGAATAAAGCCTAATGTAGGTGTTCACTGTTCTCATTTTCATTCTCACATGTATCGTCTTAAGTTTTCTAGATCTTTCCCCAATGGCTCTATTCTCTTTCCACACGTAATCCCGGAGCAGCCTCACGACTAACACAGAACTTCACTTCCCGTGACTCCCGTCCCAGAAGGAGCACCACTGTCCTCTGACTTAGGAAACTGTTTCCATGGGAACAGAACTGTGGCCCCATAGGAAACGCCCATCCCAATGCCTGGATCCTTGAAAATGTGACCTTACACGGCAAAAGGAACTTCGCAGATGTGATTAAGCTAAGGGTTTTGTGATGGGGAGGTTATGCTGGATTTTTCGGGTGGGTCCAGTGCAATCACAGGGCTTCTGTACTAGCGAAGCAGGACGGTCTGAGTCACAGAGATGGAAACGGGACGGCAGAAGCAGAAGTCAGATGATGCAGTGTGGCCACGAGCCCAGAAATGCGGCTGCCTCTGGCCGCTGGCAAATCCCGGGAATGGAGTCTCCCCTTGAGCCTCCGGAGGGGGCGCAGCCCTGCTGACACCTGGAGTTTAGCCCCACGAGGCCAGTCTCGGACTTCTGACTTCCGGAACTGACAGATAACAAATATGCGTCGTCGTAAGCCTCTGAGCTCGCAGTAGGAGCTCCGAGCACTGCAGGTGAGAGGTTTGGGGGTGCAGCCCCGTGAACACTGTCTGCTTTTCCAGCGATGTCCGGCCTGCAGAGCCCCCCGTCCATGCTTGAATGCCATATTTGCTTAACTTTCCTGAAAGGCGACCCTACCCCGGGCTCATGCCTGACTCTGACCAAATAAGACAGTGTTTTTGATGGACCGTGGTGAAGCCTCATTGCAGTTATTAATGATCTTTTCACTCTCAAAATCCGCCCTAAGAAGGCGCAGTCGGGCTGGATGGTGAGCCGCACTCCGAGACACACCCCACGTCCTTCCAGCAAGGCCCACGCGCTGGCCACAGAGCCGTCCCTCCGCATGTCCCCTCCGCACACGCTCCTGAGATGGCTTATGAAATCGCTGAGACGTCTGAGGACGTGGGGTAAAGGAAATTGTGACATTTTTTGCCACAGAGAAACCTCTGTATCTTTCAAGCTTTGGCCTGCGGTGCTGCTTCCGGTGCTGTGCGTGAAATCAGGAATGTGAAGGAACAAACCCTAGGAGACGACAAAGCGATCTGAATAACGATGGAGACCAACCGGGCGCGAGAGCCTGACTCACCCAGGCCCTGCTGCGAGAGGCGACCTTGACAGTGAATGTCACGTCCAGGCCTTCAGCCCGGGCGGCCAGCTCTCCTCAAGCTGCAGAGCTTGGCTTTGGGACACTTCAATCTCGGTCCCACTCTAAGGGGTTAAATGCCCACCGTGGTAAAGCCGGTCTGCGCTGCTTCCTCCTCTCCTGTGACGCTAGGGGCCTTTCGGTCACCGGTCAAGTCAGGATTGGCCCCTTCGAAGGTTATTGAGGAAGGACAAGGTCTGATGGGATGAGAACGGACATTGCCCGGCCGAGCCCCATGTGCCGGGCACCGTGGGAACCTTGGAGGAGGCTTGGACGGACGCTGGCACACAAGGGGTGCCCAGCAAGTGCTAGCTACTGTTATTATTCAGATTATTGTTCCCACGGCCAACGGTCGAAAAGGAGGTCATCTTGTCTCTGCAGCAAGGTCGCGTGCCTCCAGAGGGAGAAAACCTCACGCACCCACATGTCCCTACCCCGCACCCTGACGAAAGGCGCCCAAACCCTCGCCCCGTGAGGCTGCCAGCCAACCTCTCTTTGAATCGAAATGGAGTCAAATGTCGTTTTTTTGGTAAAAGTCTGCAACGTGAAGCAGAAAGCATTTACGCAGAATTAAACGGCAGGTGCTCTGCCGACACCCTCTCGCTGTCCCCGAATGCGTGTGTGGTCAGCGGGCTTTGCGGCCGAGACTCTGGTTCGTCCCTGCAGAACCTTCAGTGAAATCGCAGCCACGGGGCCACCGAAGCCATTCTTTCCATCTTGGTGAAATAAAGATGTTCACGACACTGTTCTCTTCAGGGTCTGCTTTGAAGAGCCAGTGAGGGTGGTCGATGGCAGAGGAGAATGATGTCAGGTGAGTGGGGACTCCCTACCTGCTTTCTTAAAGTTCTTGAGAAGCCCCTCTTTTGTGAGAAGCCTGGTTGTTCATGGCACCTCATAGATAGAAAGACGGGATCCCTGGAAGTGAGGGTTTGGGGGGTTGGGTGGGCACGCTGCCCACTCTCCCTCTGTCACGCCGTCCTTTCCCCAAGTCACCGCTCAGGGTCACGACTTTAACAGCAGATGGGCGGGTCCAGACCCTTTTACTGAAAGGCCCGGAGAGATCAGGCTGCTCGCCCCGGCCAGCAAGAGCCGGAATCGGTCCGGACTCCGGTCTGTCTCCCAACGGCCAAGCGTCGCCCACGCTTTCGAGTGGAAACATAGAGACGTCCAGACCAGTTTCCAGACCCTTTGAATAAGCTGTCCCCTGGCACAGCTCCTGTCCTCCGCTCCTCTCTCTGGGCCCCGGCTCCTCTGCAGAGGGTACGTTCCATGGTCAGAACCTGTCCTTGTTCCGTAGGGGGACTCCAGCGACGCGGCCCAGAAACAGAAGGACGCGCAAACGCGCAGCGGGCAGTGTCCGGGCCGTCCTGGGCGCGTCTCCCCGCCCGCCTCGGCCTCGGCAGCTGTCCTCGCCGCCCGCTCTGAGGGGACCGCTCGACACCACCGTTTGTCAGTCAAACCCCAAACTGGATCGAACCCTCCTTCGCGGTGGCGGCTTACTCCGCCGGCGAGTGTCACCCGAAGTCTGAGTCTTGCTCCCGAAATCCCGAGAAAGACCCGCCGGGACCCGCACGCCCCTGTGCGCCCCACCCCGTCCATCCGTTTCCCGGTTCCTCTCGGCTCCGCGTCACCAGACTCCCAGCTGACCCCGGGGCCAGGGGCATGCGGGATGCCGCTGGCTCGCCTCTTCGAAATAGAAACCTAAGTCTTATTGGGGACAGTAGTGGCCCAGACAGTGACTCAGAAGGAGCTGCAGAGTTGGGCCGGGACCAAGCGCGCCGACTGCAGCCCGTCGGGGCCTCTAGCAGCATCCAGGATGGAGGTGGGGCCTCCGGGCTGCCTGGGCTCGGGAGCGGACACCTGCAGCCAGCCTCGCACGGCACTGGGCACGGAGTGGCCCTCGCTAGTCACCCCTCTGGTTCCATGCGGTCTCGCCACCGCCGAATGCCCCACGGGAGGGGCCCGTCTGCCTCCCCAGGGGCAGAGACACATCATCCGAGCCCCGCAGAGGAGGAGACTGTGCCCACTTGGCCTGCAGCCCGCTCAGAACCCTCGCCAAGGTCACGCTCGCACCACCGCGAGACTGTGAAGCACAGAGGGCGTGACGTCCACGACGGCAAGGGACACGGGAAGCACGGCGGCCCCTGCGGGCGGCCGTCCCGCAAACGCCCGGCGCATCGCGGATTCTCGCGCAGCCTCGAAGGAGGCCGGACGTGGTCCCAGCGGACGGGCGAGGGAAGGAGGAGACGCTGTGGCTGTGCGCGTTGCCCAAGGACCACGTGGAGCGCGAGACGCAGAGGCAGGGTTGGCACCGGGCGTCCGCCCAGGGGGGTTCCCAGTGCTCGGCGTCCGGCGTGGACGAGACTCCCTGCTCCGGCTGGGGGTACGGTGTGGAGGGTGGAGGCTCAGACCCTCATCTGCATGGGCCCCGTCTCTCCTGCTTGCGGGGACCCCAAAGGGTACAGAAGGTTCTGGAGCACAGTCTAGAATTCCTAGCATAGGTAGAAAGAGAAACGAGAGACCTAGAAGCCGGCCGGAGTGTCCCCGCACCTCAGGGAGGACGCTGAGGCAGGGGCCGCACCGGGCTGAGATGCCGAGGACTCCAGCGGCAGAACCGTGAGAGGAGGGGTCACCTGGGCAAAGAAAGGACCAAGAGACCTCTGTGGGGACACAGAGAGGGACGCGTACCCTCCCCTCTGCGAGGCTCGGACCTAGGGGAGAGAAAGGCAGATCGTCACACGAGGAGTCCACGGGAGCGACGCGGGTGAATGCCAAGCACCCCGCGTGTCGCTAAGGGCTCGGGGAAGACTTCTCCAGCAGGTGGGCGAGCACCAGTCCCCGGGGAGGGCAGGATGTGAGCAGGAGGCGGGAAAGTCCTCCGGGAACAGGGCAGGCTGTGGTTTGTCATGTGAGGCCACCTGGCGAAGGGGTGCGGTTTGCCCTGGGGATAATGAGTGGAATAATCTTAAAAAGCGGTGATGGTGTTGGGAGCTTCAGGGACGTGGCCAGGATGAGGGAAAGGGCCAGACTGCGGAGAGAAGGGAGACTGAGCCTAAGTGTTTGGACTTGACCGCAGCAGGTGCTGTGATGGCCTGGGGCGAGAACGAGGGTGCGTGACCCTCAGCGAGACCAGGAGCCAGAGGAAAGGAACAGAAGGCTGAGCTGAAGGGGGAAGAGGCGGGAGGCCCGGTTCGAATCCTGGTCCCCACCTGCTCTCTACCTGTTACTCGGCTGCCACGGCCTCGGGTTCTAATCGTGAAGATGCGGATCTCGTCCTCAGCACCGTCGCCGTCACCGCCGTCCCACCGAGCAGCAGTGTTTCGGGGCTTCTCGGGAAGCTGCAGGTAAAGAGCCCCGCACAGCGGCTGGCACTTGACAGTGGCGGTGACGACCCCTGGTGACAGTGTTCACATGGCCTCGGGGGGTCTGCGGCTAATCGGCCGTGATGTTGGAAGAGTCCGCGACGGATGCACGGTGTTCACTGACCCCATGGGCGGGACCACGGACAAACCCAGTGGGGTCAGCCCCACCCGCATCACTAGGATGAGTTCGGGTGAGGTGTGACTTCCCGCTGCCACCTGCAGGAGGCGGAGGGTCTGCCCGGCAGCAGCCACTGGCGAACTCTGTGCCGCGCGCCGCGCCTCCCGGACGCCCAGCTCCCGCCGTGTGTTCCGACTCCCCCACGACCGAGAGGACCGGAGGGCTGGCCGACCGCGCCCAAGCCCTCCACTGCCCCCCAGGGAGCGGTGACACAGACAGACGAATGGCGAGCAGGAGCCCCTGTCCCCCGGGAAGGCGTCCGTCAGAGCGGAGACGCCGCAGTCACGCTCGGGTGCGGTGCCTTTTTCCTCCGTATTTGGCCGGACACGACGAGGATGGAGACAGGAGAAGACGGTCGGATCGGGCCTCGGGACAGAGTGGAGACGGCGCGTCCGCGGGCTGGCGAGGCGCCGAGGGAGCACGGACGGCCTCGCGTCCACGAGAAACCGTCCGAAAACTGCATTCGGCAGACGTCGGGTGAACTCAGTCCGGACCTGCCGCGCGTCCCTCCATCTCCGTTTCCTTCTGACCCTCGGGGAGTCTGGCCTGTTTGGGGTTCGACATGACAGTTGAGGACAGAGAGGGGGGAGGAGACCAGGACGGCACCGCGTCGGCGCTGTCGGAGTGGGGGAGCCGTGAGCCCCCCGCTTTCTGGGGAGCTGGGACGGTCGGGGGCAGAAACGGAAACACATGTGTTCGCGTGGCGTCCGGCAGCTGCCGGTCAGCACCGCGACGCTTTCCCGGCTCCGTGCGTCACGTTTCCCTTCGCCCCGCGTTCGGGAATATTTGAGAGGATTCAGCAGATGTGGTTCTATCTCTGCTTCTCTTTGTTATTCAAATCAGGGAGGAAGGCAACATTTTCGAGAAATGGTTTCAATTAGCGAATAAAATCACGGCGGCTTTTACTTGCAGACCAGCAGATCTGAAATTGATTTGCCAATAGTTTTGTTAATCCCTCCAGTGCTTCCTAAAATATGGCTGTGGAAAATGTTATTCCGCTTTGAAGCGAGGGCCGTCCATTGAAGAGGGCTCTTTGAGAGGCAACCGCTTCAAGTCCTTGTAAACATCACTTGAAATGAAAACCAGGACGAGGCTGCCTCTCGGTGAGTCGCCGGCACCCAGATGTGGCAGAGCCGCCGGGAGACCCCCTCGCTCTGCTTGAGACGGCGCACGCCGACTTGTCACGTCAGCCTTAGGAGGAGGTGGACGCTCCCCGCCACACGGAGGTGGTGTTGGGACGAAGCGGAGCACCCTTCCCGCCTGGGGCTTCGGCACGGCTCCAAGATGGGCCTGGAACATTCTAGACCTCGCATCGGAAATCCCAGAGAAGAGAGGACAGGCCCAGAAGGAGCCGACTGAGAACTGACCTTTTGGTTCCACAGGCGGACTCGGAGCAGGGTCTACCCTTCTGAACGACGGGACTCGTTGTGGGGTGAATGGTGACCCCCCAAAAATCCTACCCTCACCCCTTAAACCTGCAGATGTGACCTTGTTTGGAAAAGAGGACTTGGCGGATGTCGTTAAGTTAAGGATCTCAAGACGCGGCCACCCTGGCTGATCAGGTGAGCCCCAAACCCAGAGAAGAAGCCGAAGAGGGAAGGACCCAGGAGAGGCCGCGTGACGGCGGAGCAGAGGCTGGAGTGAGGCCGCTAGCACCGAGGGCCTGCAGCGGCCGGGCGCCGGGGGAGGCAGGGAGGGCGCGCTCCCGAAGCTGGCCCCGGAGGCGAGGACCAGCACGTCCATCGGCGGGGTTCCCAGCCCAGACCAGGCGGGAACACGGCCTCAGCCGCCCCAGGGAGCAGCCCGCGGGCTTGTCAGGTTTAGGGCCCCAGAAGCTGGGTCTGGATTCCTGCCCAGAGCGGATGAGCCTTCTAGATGGTTCCCAGGCACGATAACCTACAGATCCTTAAAAACGCACAGCTAAACGTCGAGTGCTCTGAAACATTCCAAATTTGAGTGTTTGAGCCAGAATTCCATCCCTCGCATTAAAACCAAGCGGCTTCTGCCATTTCTATCTCAAGACTCACGGGCTTCAGCTACATCGGGGTCTGACAGCTGAGAAAACGTGTCCCATAACCGCTGCTTGCTGGGGGGAGGCACGCGGGCCCCAGAGGGGTTCCCCCAGGACTCCGGGCTCCGCCTTCAGGCACTTTACCTTAGGGCCACCCCTAGCAGCGGGGACGAAGGCCTCGTGCTGACCATCGGCCAGCGGCCCCCAAGCCCCAGGACAGGAAGCCGTGTCTCTGAGCGGACGCTCGAAGGCCACTCTGTGGAAGCCGTGACCTGGGCACCGGGCCTCAGCAGCGCAGTGACGGCATTTCTGGGGGTCCGAGCGTGTGGCTTTCAAAGCGCACGGTGACCACGGAAAGGTTTTTCTGCCTCAGGAGAGGTTTTCATGCGGCTCAGAGGACATGATGGAGACCAGTGGGTTCATATGTCATATGCGATCTGTTTAAAATAAAAATACGATCCTAGTCACTCGATGCTTAAAAGCACAGTAACTGAAATACTAAAACAGAAGCTCAGTGGAAAATGCAGAGGAAGCGTCAGCGGATGCGGAGAGAGAACGATAAAAATGACCCAATCTGAGGAAAAATAGACTGAAAACCAAAGCCACAAAACAGCCTCGGGGGCCTGTGGGACACAAAGACCGAACATCGCACCCCGACGCCCAGGAGGACAGGAGAAAGAGCGGGGCCTGGACACCTTCCCGAAGGAGCAATGGCGGAAGATGTCCCAACGCTGGCCGGAGACATCGACCTGCATTCGGGAGGCTGCGGAAACCCCGGACAGCACAAACACGAAGAGGCCGCAGCCGAAACGCACGTAGCCCAGCTCCGCGGAGACCGTGGGCGTCTCCATGGAAACCGCGGACGCCAGGGGCGGGGGCCGCTTCTCAAGGGCAGAAGCGAAGGAACCATCAGCCCCGAGGTCCTGTCTGGCGGCCTCGCGCTTCAGGGCCGGAGGGGGAGCAGGACGTGCTCAGACGGAGGGGCAGCGGGGAGAAGCCGCTGCCCGCAGACCGACCCCAAGGGCAGGGCGAACGCGAGTCTTCGGCCAGGAGGCCACTGTTGCGTGCAGGGACCGGACAGAGGGCAGACACCTGGCCGCCGAGGCCGGATGCGGCTCCTCCGGAACCGCTGTGCTGGGCAGACCAGCCCCACACAGGAGGAGGTGGCGGGGAGCCCTCCCACGCGGCCTGCACGCTCGCGTGACCCCTCCTGAGGGCGGGGCACCCGCCGAGGGGAGGTTACGGGGGGTGGGACACAGCCGGATGCACGCCCCTGGCCCAGGCGGGGGGCCCTGTGAGAGAGTCCCCCGGGCAGATTCCGCCGGTGACCTTGGAGGAGCAAGAAGCGCCTGTGAGCCGCCTCTCGGAGCGGAGGGCCCGTCCTACACCTGCAAGCAGGGGGGCCGGCGACGACCTGAATGAGCTTAGACGACAACTCAGAGCGCCAGCCGAGGAGGCAGCCGGTCCCGCTGAGCGGTGCCAGGTCCCGACCCACAGGACGTGACAGCCGACGGAGACTGCGTTAAACCACACGCACGCACACGCACACACTCGTCTAGTCTACTGAGAATAAAGATAAGGTCCAAGTTGATTGTAATAAGTGCTCGTCATCATTTTGCATCAATAAAACACTGGATTCACCCGAATACCGAAACCTTGGAAAACCCAACACTTCAGTGAGGTAACCTCCAAGAAAACGCTTTATTTATTAGTTCCCACACGAGAAATCGGAATTCGCCCCATGTAAATGGTCCGGAACCTACACAGATGTCCATCGACGTCTGGACTGTGACACGTTCGCACAAGCGAGCACCGTGCAGCCACAAGCAAGGTCTGGCCCCGCGAACACGTGTCACTCGATGAAGCCGGACTCAGATGCAGACCTGCTACCCGGTTCCACCCCACAAAGCACAGACGCACGTCTGAGCCACACCAGCCGACGTCACTGGCTTCAGGCTCATGACGAGTGTCGGGAGGGGACAGTGCCTGGACGGGGCCACCACGGGGGCTTTGCAGATAAACCACCGTCTCCTCTATTTGAAGCCGCATCGAATGCACACCTCCACCCCAAAAGGATCACTTCCGAGCTCCCGGAGCAGCTGACTCTGGCTTAGCAACGTGCCCCGATGGGGCACTCTGGGGGAGGCAGGACCCTCAGAGCACGGTGTCGAGAGATCTGTGGGAAAAGGGGTTGGCTAAACCGCTCCAGGGGAGAAGCAAAGCGGAGCTGGGGTCGGGGGTGCTCTGAGCCGGGCCCCGAGTACGCAGGAAGCAGCCCCATTGGCACGCGGAGGGCGGAGAAGGAGCCGAGGCCCGTCCCCACGCGTGCCACCTCCGGCCGCTGCTGTGTCACGGGCCGCCATCCGTGGACCCTGGAGCGTGCATTTAAACCTGACCGCTTATGGCGGCTCCAACTCAGGCTGACCTGCCGCAGCCCTGACGCTCTTTGCCTGTCTCCTCGACGTCTGACGGGGCCAACTCTACGCCTTAGTCATGAGACGGATGTGGCGCTGCCACCCCTAGAGGCTGGTGGCACCCTTATCGCCACCCGAGCACGTGCCCCTGACTTCGATCTTTGGAAAAATTATCTTCCTGCCCGTGGTCATTGTCAAAGGCCTGCAGAATGGCCGCCACGTGGTGGGCGGGGCTTAGACGGGTCACGACCCCCGAGCGCCTGCACCTCCCAGGACAGGTAGCAGATGCTCAAACGTAGCTTCTCCTCCCCTAGACACACAGAGAGCCCAAGGGGGTTGCTTTCAGCAGAGACGACTCTTTTTATAAAACGTTCGGCGCCAGATTTTCAAGTAGGTGTTTCCCTTGATTTCATCGTTTTTAGATGAGGTTCTGATTGTAACAGTGACCACCACGAAATGATTGGCGACTGTTCAGAGTCACAGCTGGTACAGACAAGGAGCTAGACACCCTTGAGCATTTTGGAAGGCGAATTAGGCACAAGGAGAGATGAAGGGTCTGTCCCACCCGTGTGGCTTATTCGGCTTGGGGGTTTAAACGCACCTGCACGACACCAGGTCATCCTTTCCAATGGCCTAGCCCACCTGACTTGTCCCACTGAATACTGAAACTAGATATTTCCTGGCTTGCCATCCTTGCTCGTTCTTTCGGACTTTTGGATTTTCCTCG
This sequence comes from Pteropus medius, assembly GCF_902729225.1. Taxonomy (NCBI): domain Eukaryota; kingdom Metazoa; phylum Chordata; class Mammalia; order Chiroptera; family Pteropodidae; genus Pteropus; species Pteropus medius. The sequence goes on along the minus strand of NW_024342466.1, from coordinate 3,182,914 downwards.
CCTCCTCTACAGAGCAAGGCTACTATATGTTCGAAGAGAGTCCCTTTCACTTTAGTTTTAATGTGACAAAGCTAACACAAACCAGCTTGTAGGGTCCGTAGGAGAATTACCATATTTATTTTCTCAAGTTGTTGGCTCGGATCCCACGCGCTGAGAGCTGCAGCAGAGTCTGCTTGTCCCACGAGGCACGTTTCCACCAGCGTTACAAGTCCTCGCTGTCACACCGATTCATGGAACGTTTGACTCGAGCGATCATGTCGTGTTCCTCCAAACGCGTTTTCATTGAAAAAGGCGATACGGTCACTATGAGGGGCTTTCGAAACTTCTAGAGGAAGCCGACGCATGTTTGTTGGAGCAGGAAAAACACGATATTCTTGAAACAACAAAGTTAACTTGAAATCTCAAAACGTATTGAGGATCCTATTTCTCTCTCTGGTACTTTGATTTCAGGTTCGAAGAGGCGGTAGTTGTTCCTGAGGAGGAAAAATAAATGGTTCTCTTTGTAGTTAGCTCAAAAATACTTTAATTTTACAAGTGTTTGGTTCATCAGCTACTACCCCACTGGCTCTTAGGGCGTGAGTTTATTTTTATGTTTACCTTGATGCCAATAACAGCGGCTCCAAAGACAGGTGAGGAAATCTTGGGAAGACAAATCATAAATTTTCCAGGTCCCAGTTGTCCCCAGACGTGACCTGGCAGCCTGTCTGTCCTGTGCAGGCAGGTCCTGGGGACACGCCTGAAGGAACACACATTTGCTGGATAAATTGCTGGAGGGGGGTGCTCATCGTTGGTTATTAATGACCTCGCAGATATCCAGCTCCAGGAGGGTGGCTGGCGTGTCATGTGCAGCGGAGCGGAGACCGAGACCTTGCGTGACGCCTTTCCACAGTGTCCCCCGCAAGTGGCAGAAATCCTGTTACTATCCCCTGCTCAGACCGGCCAGAGGAGGCCGAGCAGAGGCCGGGAGTGGGGTCCCCGCCCTAACTCGGGGCCAGGCTCTGCGTCCAGCCTCTCGGGCGCCCCCGCGTGGAGCACCGTGCCCGGCCCGCGCGTTATCACTGCTCTTTATCTGCGGTGGAAATGGGAGCACTACGTGCCGAACGAGCTTCATTAATAAATGCTGGGGTCTAACTGCCGGGTCGGCCGTGGCCCGGGAGGCCGTGGGGACCTTGTCTTGCCTCTTTCGTCTCCGGCCCGGTGTGCTCTGCCTTTTGGAGTGCCCTGGCGGCCTCCACCCATCTTCCTGGTGGAGGGATGTTTGCTCTGCGCTAATCCGTCCGCCTCTGGCAGCCTCGGCGCAGTCTCTGCGATTCTTTGAGTTGAAGCTGAGTCCTCTGGGGCAAAAAGAGACGGTGGCAGGCAGCGCGGCTCAAGGCCAGAGAGCAAGGGATACGGCACTTACTCGCAAACGGCCGGTCTCAGGACAAAGACTACCTGACAGTCACTCACCGCTGCTCCACGGGACACCCTCTCTCCCCGGAGGTTTCTGACACCCGGGGACACAGGCACCCAGGCGGCGTCTCTTGCCCGTCCTTAAGCCGCAGTGCAAGGTCAAGTCAGGGGGATTCTCTTTCTAGCAGGGGCTCTGACTTTTTTTAAGCATTCACTATTCCAAGTTTACGGTGGAAAACTTGGAAAATACGGACGAGCGTGAAGAGGCCAGTAGGAGTCTTCCACGACGCACCCGCGGAGGTCACTAACGCCGGGCGTGGCAGCGACCGTGCTGGGGCGACGCGGCGGCCGGCCTCTCATGCAGGGCAGCACCCTCCTCTGTGCCTGACATCGTCTCTGTGTCTCTTCCGTCAGCAAAAGCTCTTGGGAACCAGTTTGGACCGTGTACCATTTCATCGCTTCTTTTCCGCTATTTATTTGAGGCACGTTTCTGATGGTGGACGTTGTGGTTATTTTCAGAGGTCATTATTATAAATGAGGTGGGGATGACCATTTTCACGCAGACATTAAGGCCCCCGTCTCCGATTATTTCTTTTAAGCGGATGACTCGGCATGGCATCGCCGGGCGACGGGCATCTGGTAACGTTTAGTACATTCTCCCAAGTCGGTTTCCAGAAGCGTCCCATCGGTTCGTATCCGTACCCCACCGCACACCGGGAGAATACCGACGCCCCACCCCAACCGCCAGCACTAAGCATTGACACTTGAAAATCTCCGCTTCGGGTAACTTATTGCTTTGGTCTGCGTTTTTTCTTTTCTCCGTTAGCAATGCTAAACACATTTTAAGATTTGCTCATACCACAGTTCGTACTATTTTTTAAATTAACTCTTCAATCTTGACGAGGGCGGCTGCGTGAAATAGCGTGTTTTCCCGAAGAGCTGAGCGATTCTGTGAACACTGTCCATCGACCAGCCCTCCCCTCTCAGCGTGGCGAGGCCTCCTGTGCCAAACACTCGCTCCTTCTCTCTCTGGGTCCTCCGTCCTGTCCCTGTCGTCTGTGTGTCCTAGGTCAGTAACGACCGACGTGACGGCTGCGGACACTGGCTCGCGCGTTCTGACGCCCGGTCTTCGGGTGACGCGCAGACGCCGGGCTCCCTGGGCCCCTTCCTTACGTCTGTCTTGTTCTCCCTGGAAGCTTCCGAGACTCTCTTCCCCCTCATCCTCGATAGTGGGACGTTTGCTGTGTTCTGTCTTCATGTGAATTTGCTTTTCTTCATCCCAGCCAGGACTTGAGGATATTTTTAAGTCATGGCACTCGCGTCTGCCTTCAATTCCAGAAAGTTCTCGGGTGTGATCTCTTCCATCGTTGCCTCCTCCCGAGTCCCACTGCTCTGCCCCCAGGACTCCTGGAAGAGGCATATTTAAGCGTCTTCCTTCGCCCTCCGTCTCTCATTCGTCACCTGTGCTCCCCATACATGCTTCCGTCGAGCTCAGGACTCCCCCGCCCCGCCCCCGTCGGCTGTTTCTGTCCTCAACAGCACCATGTCTCCCATGGAGCTGGAAAGCATTCGCCAGCCGGGATTTCTACGTGATTGTTTTCCAGATTCGCTGATTTTGGTCTCACGGTTGCCCAGTCTTGCTTTAAAAAGTTTTCCCCTTCCTTTGGCTCTTTGAATATATAACGTATTTTTAGTTTAGTGTTTCGTTCAGATGATTCTCTTAACTCTGACTCTAGTCCCTTGGGCGTGCAGTCGGGGGCAGTGGATTCTGTGATCTACCTCTTAACCACGGGTTTACCCGTCGCAAATTCCCATGTGCGAGCTTGGTTTTCAGCATGGCGCTTCCACACCCCGAGAGAAGCAGTGTGAACTTGGCTTTGCACCTGCCCACAGCACAGGCTGAGTTTCTGCTCAGTTCGCAGCTTCCTAAAGGGCGTTTTCCTCCAGGCCGTGAGCTGAGGCCAGAACAGAGATTGTCCTGCTCCCCGCCCGGGCCCGGTGGAGAACTTCCCGCCTCCTCACCTCCTAGATTCAGAGGGAAGAACGGGTCCGGGTTCTCGCTGCGCACGGTCGCCCGTGACCTCTCCTGCCGTGGAGCTGCAGCCCCCCAGCCCCCCGGGTGCGGCCCTGCTGCTCGCCGTGCAGCAAAGGCTTCCCTCTCAATTCCCGGGAACTAGACTTTGCCTTTCTCGCTCGTTGTTATCTTGGCTCGACATTTTGAGCTTAAGTCAGCAGTTCTCAGTGTTTGGAGCAAGCATGGACAAATCTCATGGCCGCGAGGTCCTTCCGATGGCCGGACTGAAAATGGCCGCAGTATCCAGTCTGGCCAGTTCGCTCCCTTCTCTGTTCTTCCCATTCTGGTTTTTTTTTTTCTTTCTTCATTATTTTTTGAAGTCATTTTCACATGGCTTCTTCCAGATGCACCTCTTGTTTGTGAAGTTAGAGAAATCCTGCAGGAATTTTAAATTGAATGAATCGAGGAGGAATTTATATCTTTATGGCAGTCAGTCTTCCCGTCTAGAGACCGGTGTGATCGATGCTAAGTTTCCTGTTCATCTCCCCGTCGTTACCTCCTACGATTTCTCCTTTTCCCGTCAAAGCCCTCGCTAGAGTCTGAACAACATTCTGGGTGATGCTCTGACGAACTCTTGACTTGCGCACTCGGGCGTTTCAAACCGCCCAGGAAATTCTCTGCCTTTGTACCTTGAATGTGCCTTGTTTTCTCTTTTCTGATTCCGTGAGTCGAATCTTCATTCTCTGTCTTCTTGGACTATCCTTTCCTCTCTCATAATCTTCTTATTTTTACCTGCATTTTGAGATTACGTTTCAGAAGTTTATCTCCTTCAAACTCAGTTTCCTGCCGGCGAACTCGGTCTCTCCGCCTCCAGTGCAGACCATCGAGCTTGCGACGTCAGCGTGGCCTCTCCTCGCCGCCCGGACAGCCAGCCGGCGGCGTCACCACCAGCCCCGACCCCTGAGTCTCCGCCTCCACGCAGCGGGTGCAGATCCAGAGCCGGGAGCTCACGGGTGGCAGCAGGGATGGGACTTCCCCAGCCGCGTCCATCACCCCTGCTCTCCGCCGAGAGAGCGCACGCTCGGATCGTCACGTTCGCCTTCGGTCTGCCTTCTTCGGCCCCACAGTTGGCAGACGCCCCTCCTTACTCCAGCGTCCCCTCTCCAGCGTGCCCGCCCTGCCACTGCAGTGTGCGAAGGCCTGCGGGGCCGTCCATGACCCAAGGACACGGTCGCTGTGGGACAATCCCACACACCTGGCGTCCAGGAGGCGGTGGGAGCCCCTTCTTCCCCATCCGGCTGGGGCATCTTTTGACTCTTACTGTTGGCTCCACGGCGTCCATGAGTGCCCCTCTCTCTGGACTGCTTCCTTCTGCTGATGCCACCTGCCCTGGCCCGCCACCCTCTCCCTCAAGGGCGCCCAGAAAACCTGTTGGAACTAGTAAGTCAATCCGCCAGTCAGAGCACACAATCTATAGGCGAAATGGTTCATCTCTACGTGCCGACAATGCACGATCCCAAGGGATGTTAAGAAAACAATTGCGTTACGATCGCATCAAAGAGAATAAAGTTCTTAGGAATAAATTTAACCAGGGAGGCAAAAGGCTCGTACACTGCAAACCACAAGATGCTGCCGCTGACCTGCTCGCTGAGAGTCGGCGAGGCAGGCACGGTGACAGACGGGGCGGTTTGAAGAGAAATGCATGTTAATTAGATTGGTGAGCCTGCCGTCCCACGAGCCCCATCCAGGTCCTTCTTCCCTAAAAGGGACCCAAAAGCGGAAATGTCGCCTCGAGGGCCCCGCCGGGTCCCGTCTCCAGGGAGCCGCCCGGCCTCAGGTCTGCGGCGGCCGCTCCAGGCCAGCCCGCGGCGTGTGTCCGGGAGGAGCCCAGCGGCCTCAGTCAGCGACCGCTGGCTTCTGGCGTGTTCGGCCTTGTTCCCCCGTCCTGTGCCATGAGACTCAGAGAAGGGAACGATGGCTGTGATTTCAAGGGATGTTTTTTAAATGACAATATGTCATTTCTATTCAATATACAACGATGCATGTTCGTTGTGGAAAATTCAGGAAATGTCATTGCACATAAAAGGCTCCTTCGGACCCGCTTGCTGGGTGTCCGCGGTCAGCGTCTCAGGCTGGGCCCGCCCCCGTCTCTCCCTCGGGGGTTGTCCCCGTGTGACCTGTGACAGGAGGGTGGGCTCGCTCTTTTCACGCTCACTTTGCAAATTCGGAAACTCGCCGTGGGCGCCCATCCGTGCCATTGAATCGCCCCGGTGGGGGCCGTGACCGACTTCTTCCTTTTCCGTTCTGGCCACTTCTAACTTTTCACTGTGAACGAAGCTGTATAACAAGCATCCTTCCAGCTACGTATTCGCAGTTCGTAGACGTGTCCTCAGGGTCACGTCTTAGAGGGAAGTGCTGGAATGAAGTGCACGCTCCAGTGTTAAGGCCACGTTGGAAAGGGCACTTAAAAAGTCTGTAGCTTCCAGACAGAGAGGACCGTCCCTTTGATCCCGCTCCAGGGAGGGGTCAGGAGACCGCACGACCCCTGAGGGCAGACGCTGCGGGGCACATCGGCGCTTTGGGCCACAAGTGAGGCCCTGCGTGAGGACCCAGGCAGGGCCGGGGCCGGGCCCCGCTGAGACGCCCTCTCCCGGGGCCCGAGCCCCGTCTCCCTCCGTCCACGGGCCAGGGCCTTGACCACCACAGTGCCAGCTCCCTGCTGGGCCAACACCTCCCAGAACGCCAGCCCCTCCTGCTCCCGGCGGGGCACCCCGCTTGGCTCTCGGGCTCTTATGCCCACCCCACGGCCCGACAGCTGGCAGCTCTGGGGGTCGGCCGCTCCCAGGACCCAGGCTGGCAACCTGGAGGCGAGTTCCTGGGAAGAAGGGGCTGTGGCTTCCGGAAGAGGGAGGAGAGCTGATTAGGACAGAGCGCCCCAGGCCTGGTTTGTACGCAGATTGGGACACTGGTCCTTCCAAGGGTCGGAGCGACTGCTGAGTCAGCTGGAAAAGCTCGCCAGGGGCCCGTTGGTGCCACGCGGCTCGCGCAGCCGCCGAAGCTGCCCCCTTCCTCCTTTCATAACCTATTGTTTTCCTGTTTTTTCGCTAAGTCCCGGTTTATAGTCAGTAAGATTCATCCTTTTTTAGTTTTGGCAAATGTGGAACCGCCAGCACAAGCAAGGCATGAAATAATTCCTTTGCCTTTCAAAATTCCTGACCTAGTTTTTGAGTCAAGTAGACATAGCTATTGGTTCATCAGAAAATGAGATTTAGCTTTAAAATACTAAATACGTGAAGAGGTATTTATAACTCCCCTCCATCACGTTTACACTGAATTTGCTCAACGTGTGGGGACAGCAGAAAGAATGTGTGTGTTTAATGCCAGCAACGCTAATTCAACAAAATTGCCTTCAGAAGCCACCCAAGTATTCCCTCTCCTGCCAACTTGCATTTCATAGTCCCACGTCCTTGAAACGCCCACCCAGGTTGAGCCGAAGTCCCTTTCCAGAGCAGCCGAGCGAGGGGGAGCTGTGCTCAGCTGGGGAAGCACGAGGCGTCGGGAGAAGGGGCGGAGTGGACGGGAGGGTTCGGGAAAGAGGCGGGCGCAGGGCAGGGCTGGGGCGGGCCGCAGCGGGCGGCAGAGGGAGCGTGGGCCGAGGGGTGGACGGGCAGGTGCCGTGATGCCGGGCCCCGCCCTGCCCCGCACAGGCAGAGCTGGGTGCGTGGGAGTCTGAAGGGAGCATGGGGGCGGGGGACAGGGATCCAGGAGAGCTCTCTGCCACCTCGTCTGTGCCTCTCCTCAAGGCACGCAGGGTCACAGGAGCGACTCTTCTCTGCAAAAGTATGACCACGAACGCTTCCAGAACGGGACCGCGGCCCCAGACGCCCCCCGCGTCGAGTTGGTTCTCACTGAGCCAGTCAGATGATCAGGTGTTTATTCTGAATGAAGAGGGTGTTCGAAGCAACGCAGGGACTCTAAGAGATGTGCGTGCGGCGTGTTCACAGCAGCATTCTTCACGACGCCCAGGAGGCGGGAGCAGCCCAGCGGCCAGCGGCCGGTGAACAGATGAACGAGGCGTGCGTGCTCCGTCCACACAGTGGACACCATTCAGCCTTTAAAAAGAAGGACCTTCTGACACCTGCTGCCACAGGGATGAACGCTGGGGACGTTACGCTAAGCGAAAGACGCCAGGCACAGAGGGACAAATACCGTGCGAGGCCACGTCTTTGAGGTCCCTGGAGGAGTCAGATCCATAAGGACAGAGTGGAAGCGTGGGCACCGGGCTGGGGGGTGGCGGGTGCAGCGTCAGCGTTTCACAGGGACAGGGTGTCCGTCCGGGAAGATGGAAGGCTCTGGAGCTGCTGGCAGTGACGGCTAATGCCACTAAGCTGTGCGCTTAAGACGGTGAAAACAGTACGTGAGACGGTTTGTGTACTTTATCACAATAAAAAACTGTATCATGGTCCCATTTGCAAGCGACGGAGGCAGAGGAAGGAGGAGGAGTCGTCGCCAAACGCTCTCCGTCCGTTACATCCCGTTTTCTCCTTCGCACGTTTGCACGTTTGCACGTTTGCACGCGTGCCTGGGAGCTGCCTGAGAGCCGCAGGTCGCCTTCGCAGCCGGAGGAGAAGGAAGGGCGTCTGTGACGGCCTCTGGCCTGCGCCGACCCCGCTGAGCCTGCTTTTCCCCTGCTTGTCCCCGGAGGCAGTGAAGATCCTAGTAGACCCATTTTGCAGACAAGAAAATGAAGGCTCTGAGAGGCCAAATGGGTCGCCACCGTCACCAGCTGGGTGGGAGAGCCTGGAGCCACGCCTGGGCTGGACGCCTGCCCCCCACGACGGCTGGACCCGAGCCTCATTCCTTATCTCTTCTGGGACATCTGTGTTTCAACAGCTGGTGTCTGTGCCCAGCTGAGGTGCTGGGAGGTCACGGTGGGGGTCGCCGTGACTGGGGCCTGGCTCACGCCCATGCTGGAATGCAGGTGGCACTTGGCCGCCCACCCACCCAAGACGAGGGCGCGCCCCCGACGTGGGTACCCGGAGAGCTCGCGGCCCCACCTGCTGGCCTGTGGTCACCGCCGCCCGTCTTGCCCTGAGCCTCGGCCGTGGCTGCCTGCCCCTCGGCCTGCGCCTCGGCCCCCGCAGAGGCCCCACTGGGGCTGCCCAGGGACCCCGGCCCACCGGGCCCGCCATGCCGACTCAGCCGACCGGCTCCCATGGGACCCTGCTCTGCGCATTCCAAACGGCCCTTCTCTCTGGAGAAGGGGGTGGGGACAGGGAGGGCCGTATTGAGGATAAGCCCCTCTTTCCAGTGGGCTCGGGTCCCCCACTTACAAACCTCTTCCCTTTTCTCCTCTTGCAGATACTGCGGCCACGAATCACGTCTGTTTGCGGCCATGTTCACTCTCCACTCACTTAGGTTTATTATTTGCAGCCCTGAGGGGTTTCGCGCTAACCAAAGCTCTCTCTGTGCCCACGGACTGGCCGCGGTGGCCCCGCCGCGTGTCTCTGGGCAGTGGGCTCAGCCAGGTGGCAGGGACCGCTGGGTGGGGTCCCCTCTGGAGGAACTGCATCTTCCAGCCTGGGTGGTCGGGCAGCTGGAGCAGCCCCCAGCCGGAGACACTTTTTGGCAGGTCAGTGGCCTCTTTCCCAAACTTGGCTCTAAACTCGGGGCCTTAGGTAGGGACAGTGCGTCTCCCCCAAGGCAAAGGCCAGGACCTGCGCTTCTTCAGGCCGCTCTGCTTTCCGGCTCAGATGTACAGGCTCGCGTGTGTCCCTCTGGGTAGCCCTGAAGACCCTGTGACGGGTCCCCCTCCTGCAGGCTTAGTGGGCAGATCATGGGGGTCTCCTCCTCTCCTTTGTAAAGTTGAGAATGTTTAACATTCTGCTGGCCTTTGAGCTCCCGAGGGACCCCCATCTCCAGCCCCCTGTGCCGTTGCCATGGCGACTTCCCCTTCCCTTTAAAGTCTGGAATGCCGCATTCCATGAGATTTGCACAGAAAGTCGCTGGATCGTACGCAAAGGCCTGTCTGTCAGCCTCGAACGTTCTGTGTCAATAAACACGCCGTGAGCTGCTCTCCACGACTTCCAGTGAGAAGCGGAGGATGGGCGTCGCGTGGGGACCGCTGGGGCGCAGGACGATGAAAGCTCTCCCTCCCCCCCGCCAGGTTTAACGGGAATAGCGTCCTCTTGCCCTTGGCGTGCTCGCTGTGTAGACCGTTCCTACAAAGACACCCACACGTGCCTCGGAGCAGTGAACGTGTGTGCAGTTGACCCCGACACCTCGCTTACAATACTGGCTTTCCCAGAGACACCGAGGCCACGCGAAATGCTCAAGCGCATTCGAATCCTCACATCAATAATTCTTTTTAATTACACGAAGAACCGGATTTCAAGGAAATTAGGGTTATTTGCTAGAGAGAAAGGACCTCGAAGTCACCCGTGTGACCTAATGGCTAGGAATTTTTACAGGAATCTTTGCTTCTTTAAGCCCATGGGTTCGACCCCTTTCTGAAACGGGAATAGGGCTAACGGCCCTCGAGTCAAAGATTGTTCCCTGTTTTGTGTCAGATCAGAGGGGGGAAAATAAACAAAAGATACAATGTTTCCTCGTACGGAGAAGTTGCATTGTCAAAAAAATTATAATAAAGCATCGGAAATAGAATCGTGTTCTGTTACAATAAAATGAGATTCCTCTGTATCAAATAACGTTGGGTTTTCCGTCTGTTCCTAAGCAGAGGCCTTTTACATCATTGTTTCCATCCTTCTTCCCTGACGGTTTGCGACTGTGCTCGCTGTGACATTAAACGGCGAGGTGTTAGCAGCCGATCGAGGGCGTGAAACGGAGCCCGCTGGTTACACGGGAACCCCGGACCCCGCTTCTTCAGCTACGCCAGGCGACACCAACACACCTGTGACGTTTTACAAGCGGGAGCAGCGTGGGCCCCTAACCCGGCAGTCACTCTGGCAATGAATCCAGCAAAAAGCACGCAAACCCGTTGCCCCTCGAAACTAGTGACGACGTGGCAGGGTTTTTGGACGCGTGTCGGGGTGAAGGGGGCCCCGAAAGTGTGCCCACGTCAGTCTCTTGGGAGCACCCACATGGTGAAGCGCTGAGGAGCCGGCCTCCGGGAGCCAGCGCCAGGAAATTGCACAGATGGACTGATGTACACGTGTCTGAGTGGGGACAGCTGGCTGGCTGGAGCCGGGACAAAGAGCCGGTCAAACCTTCCCTGGACTTCACTGCAGGGTGAAGCCGCCGCTGCCGGATGTGGCCGAATTTGCGCTGTGCCCCTGAACAGTGACTGTCAATTGGAAAATGACGCCGAGTCAGCTCTAGTAAACTTTCTACTTCCGTTACCTTGTTTTCCCATTTTGAGATAAGACCCCCAGGCCGAGGCTCAGCGACGCGCCCGTGATGCTAAGCTTGATTTTTAATAAGGTCTTTATTACAGAATAAGTCGACGGGCCAGACACATTCATTTTCAAACACGGCGGGCGTTTTAGAAAAACATCTGGTCTGCAAGGCCCGTGTGCACCTACGTGTAAATATGGGTCTCGATGTTGTATAAGGTTCATATGTGCTCCAGAGTCAGAGGAAAGAAATAACTCAGTCCCAGAAATGTTTGGGGACAGAGAAGGCGACTTCTGTTGCTAATTTAACGCAGGGTTTTTGGTTTTTTTAAATGTCTTGTGACTTTAAAAAATTACAGATGGAATATATTTTTGTCTCTCTTTTATCTAGACAGATTCAGAAAAACCCAGAGGCTTAGTATAGACATTTTCATCAAAAATATCACTGTTTTGTGTCAGAAACAACTGCTGTGAAAATGGGAAGATAGAGTTTAAAACGCTCTTCCTCCTCCGAGGAACCCCCGTCAGGAAGCTATGTTTAGAGTTACCGATATTTCTACCGAAAGATAAAGTGTGAGGAGAGCCCTCGGTAAAGCTAGAGCTTTTTTTTAAAGGCGAGATGAAAACGAAATTAGACCCGGACTCATGTCGGATTTGCCGGGATTTCACCCAAAAGCTTCGCCTCATTTTAACAGTTGCCATTCATGAGTTCCGGGGGTTCAGACGCCGCCCGGACGCAGCAGAATAGAAAACTGCAGGTTTTAAATGGCGTGTTTTCCTGCATGACGTTAAATCGCTTTTGATTTTTAATTAAACGTGAGATCGTTCGGTAGGGCCTTAACGGTTATAGAGAAGAAACTCATTCAAGCGTCAACTTAGCAGCCTGAAGCTTCCCACGAATGCAAATCAATGAAAAAGCAGAGTAATTTAAAAAGAGTAATTTAAAAAGTAGCGACAGAACGGTCCACACCGAGTTTATGAGAAGTTAAGAGATTGCCACGAGAACACATTTTCAGTTTTAAAAATTAAGTCGTTTAAAAGACTTAAGCAAACTATCATTTAGGTAGAAACGTTGGAAGTCTGTTTCTAAAAATTAAATCATCATTAACCGAGGCTGCAGCTTAAATCAGATTCGACATTTTAAATCTCGAAAATAGCTTCTTCCTGCAGCAGATTTCTGGGTGCTGCTGCTTCTGGGGGACACCCCAGCTCACGGCACTTTCGTTTTCTAAAGCAGTTGGCGAGAGTTCGTGGAGAGAACTTCAGCCTCGTGGTTCGCCACGGAGCACTGCACTCAACTTGAAGTGACGTTTTCTCGGGGCGCTCACGGCTGTCGACTGAACTATCGGTAACCCCCCCAGGGAAGTGCCCGTTGGATCCCGGGGCCCGAGGCTGCCGGGCGCCTGCTGCCCACAGCCAGCTGGGGGTCCTGCCTGTCCCCGGGGCTCGGGCCACGGACGGCCCACTCGGCTGGGGCCGCTCCGGCCACCGCGCGCCCTCCCGGGCTTCTGCCCTTGTTTGGACAAAGGCTGTTCAATGAAAAGGCTCTATTTCACGTGTCGCTCTTTGAGCTTTTAATGACCTAGGAGGAAATCGTGAGCCTGTTTTAACAGAAAACAGTGATCCTATTGCAGAGTTTCAAGAAGGAAGCTCGCCGGGAGCCAGGACACATGAAGAGCTGCGGCAAGGGCCATGGAGCCTTTAATTTGGCCTCCTCTGTGACCGTGCGCTGGGGAAGTGGCCTGGGCCGTGGACCAGGCACTCGAGGGGCAGAGGGCAGTTTAAGGATGCCTGCAGGGACAAGACACTAATGACAGCTTTGCACAAGTCCCTTCCCACACGGCCACTCTCTGGGGCAGGCGCGGGGAGGGGGAAGGGTGGCCCGGGTCAGGAACGGCTTCTGTTTGGGAGAGGACGGCACCGCACCGGCGTGGGACGGCGGGCTGAGTGGACGCTGAGTCGGGGAGGGGTCGCTGACTCCACGCGGCACTTGGTGGCACTGTGTGTGTTGCACGGGGACAGCGCTCGCTTGAGAGCCGCCTCCCCTTCCCTCAAACCAACACGGGTTCAACGTTTCAGGTCAACTGAAAAGACCTTTCTCTCCGGTCTGGGTCCTCCTGACCCCAGTTCTCAGTCCCGAACGGCGTCCGATGAGGCCCTGGCCTGGGGGGCCGGGGTGGGGGGGAGGAGGGGCAGAAAGGAGAAGCCGGAGAATCCAGGTCACCAGAGCCACCTGTGACCTCGAGTGGGGGCCTCCTGGACACCCGGCCCTGGGGGGCGTCCACCCCCTCTCGGAGGGTGATGTGCTCGTGTCACTCGCCCGCCTTGGTGACTTCGCCGTCCTCCGGGGCTTCGGGGGCTCCTGGGGCCAGGCTTCCACACGGCCGGTGTCAACCCTCAGGGGACGGCAGGGCACAGTACTCAGCCTGGACGAGGGAGGACGTCCTGACTCCTGCTCCAGCACGGTGAGCCCGAGGACGAGGATGTGGTGCTGAGAGAAACCAGCTGGTCACAGGAGGGACACTCGCGTGACCCCACTCGCAGGGGTCTAAGTCGTAGAGACAGACGGGGGATGGGCTGCTGCGGGCTGGGGAGGGGGCGGGAGTGTTTCCTGGGGACAGCGTCCGCCGGGGAAGAAGGAAGGACTCTGGAGATGGCGGCGGTGACGCCTGCCAGCAGCCCGAGTGTGCCGAGCCACTGAGCCGCGCACCGGACAGTGGGGCCTAGCGGGTCTCGGGTCAGAGGAGGCTGGACACGGCCGAGGGACACGAGCCACTGCCACGGGCGCTCGGAGCTGAGGCTCCCGACGCCCCCGCGTCACCCTCATGCCTGGACCCTGGCTGTCCCCTGTCCTGCCATGCCGGATGCAGGACACTGCCCGCCCCGGACGGAGCGGGGTCCCTGGGGCTCTGTCCCCGACGTCGCCGGCCGTGTGCTGTGTGGCCTCAGGCGAGTCCCTCTCTGGACAATCGATTTCCAACAGCCACAGTGACGACCTGCAGCTCTGGAATTAAACAAACCGACCAACCTGGCGCCCCCTCTTCGTGACAGGGAGCCGTCCTGCCGTGACGCCTGGCGCGCTCACGTCTGTGCGTGTGGACGCGGCGTGGACAGGCCGAGGGTCCGCTCCGCGCTTCCTGACCGAGATGGCACCTGCACGTCCTCCGCTGTGCTGACCGGGCTCCTGGCGACTGGCTCAGTGTCCCGTCCGCAGGGTGACCACCAGAGGGCGGTGCGAGCAGCAGGCTGTGCGGGAGGCCCCGAGGCCGCCGCCCGGTCCCACGTTTTCCTGTGGGTCAGGGTCTCCCTGGGGGCGCAGGGCCTCCCGCAGCGTCTCCGTGGCGCTGGGAACACAAGCGAAGGAACCGGACGAGCTGCAGTGGCTCGTGTCCCAGAGGGGTCGGCTGCCCTCAGCGCTAAAGCCATGTGGGGCCAGGGCTGACACCGCACAGCAATCCGGGCCAGGGAGCCCCCAGGGCTTCAGGAGCAGACGCCGCCCGCCCCCCGCCCTGGGCTCGCAGACTCTGTGGCAGGCCGGGCGCCGAGGGCCCCCTGGCCCTGTGCTGCCCGGACCTTGCGTTCACCCCAGTGCGACCGACGCGCTCCGTCTGACCCGCTGGGCTGGGGACGCCGTCCGCTCCCGGCCCGGACCCAGGCGGTCGGTCTCCCCTTCCAGACTCCGCGCTCGAGCCCGGCCCGTCTAAGGCTCGAAAATCCCTCCCGCGGTCGCAGCCCGGGCCTCGGGTCGCCGCTCGGGCGCGGTCAGTGCCGCTTTCTGGATTTTTGTATAAAAACTTAAAATGTCTTCAGCTGCCGATCCGCTGGAGTGACGGCAAATTCATCTCAGGACTCTGGGGGTTTCCCTCCTTTCTGCTGGGTGCTGTCTAAGGTCTAGGGCCTCACCCCGTGCCCAAGTGTCGGGGGGCGGGGGGCTGGTTCTCATCATCTTTCCTCATCAAGCACAAAAAAAGGAAGAAAGAAAGAAAAAGAAAAATGAAGAAAGGATAAGAAAAAAGAAAGAAAAGAGAAATGAAAGAAAGAAAAAAGGAGGGAGGGAGAAAACGCCTCCGAAGTCTCCGCCCCCCGTTTCGTTCTGCTGTGGTCCAGCCGGACAGCCTGCTGGTGTCCTGCGTCCCAGCCCGCCAGCCCTAACCGGACGGCCGGGCGGCCACTCTGTCGTGAATGTGTCCTGTGTCCCTCCCTCGAGACCAACACCCGCCCAGAGGGGAGCAGCTTTGAGGCCCCGCTATCGCCCGGTCGTGTGTCCTGCAGCCGCATCTGTATGTGGCAACGTCCTGGATGGGCCGCAGCTCCTTCTGCAAGCCTGTGCCCGCGCTGACCGAGTCCTCGTGGACCCGGCGCCCGGGGCTGAGCTCCCCCCACCCCCGCGGGGACACCCTGCCGTCTCCCGCTGCTTCACGCCGTCGCTGTACTCGTGGACGCACGCGACGGCAGGGGGCCTTTCCGCCTCCGCCCCTTCTGCCCCTCACACGCTTCACCGGACAATGATCTCAGAACCCGACGGGACTGAGACGTCGCAGGTGCGAGTGACGTGGCAGTGGGGCCGGCACCTTCCCCGTCACGCTTCCGCCCCAGGCCCAGGCCTGCGGCAGAGAACGCGGCCACCGAGCCGCCGGGCCCCGCACACGCGTGAGCGTCTCCTGACGGTGTATTCATCAAACACACACTTGTTCGAGCCTCAGGCACTCAAGGCAACGTCGTTCAGCCCTAAGGGCGTTGTAAGGAGAATTCGCCAGGCCCCCCGTCTCAAGTGTCCGCGAGAAGGGACAGGACTCACGGATAAGTGGACGAGACGGTGGTCACACTTCCTCAGCTCATGCCGAGCACCCTTCCCCGTGGACTCGTTTATTCACACCCTCTACATACACTCAGCGCCCACCGGGCGCCAGGCACCATCCCAGCCACCGGGTGGCAAAGACGAGGCAGACAGGCCCCGGGGGGAAGCTGAGGGCCAGATGCGGTCGAAGACCTGGCCACTCCCTTCCACCTGAAACGAAGACGGCGGAACCCAGGCCAAGTCCAGGCCGAGTCCAGGCCGAGTCCAGGCCGAGTCCAGGCCGAGTCCAGGCAGTGAAGGACAGGGACCCCTGGGGGTGGGGAAGAGGCAGGGGAGCCCCGCGACACCCTGCTTCGAGGTTTTGAGTTCTCATGCCACTGCACGGGGAGGGCCCAGGCGTGGCCCTGCAGACCCCCCGAGCCGGGAGTCGGGAGTTCGGGGAGATCCGAGCAACCGCATTCGCAGGGCGAGTCCCAGAGAGGAGGGAGCCCCGAGGTCCGCAGAGGCTCACCCCGAAGGGCGAGCTGGCGCCCGATCGGCAGGTGTGTGGACCGTGGCCAGTGTGGGGAGAGTGCCCGTCCCCGCCTTTCAGGCAAGAGAGTCCCAGCTGCCTACGAAGTGGAAGACGAGCACCCTGGGCCACCCGAGGCTCTGCTCCCACCACAAGCAAGACTCGGGGGACCAAGTTGTTTCCCAGAAACGCACCGCATCCCGGAACAGGGTTCTTACAGGAAGTCGAAACACCCGGCGCGCAGCAAGAAGAAATTCGGAACATCCGCCATCCCATTCGAGGTCACCGGGCAGGCAAATAGGACCCGAATGAGGAGAAAAACATCAGCAGAAACAGAACCGGAACCCATTCGGATGTTGGAACCAGCAGGCCGAGAAATTAAAGGGTTATCGCAGCTGCGCTCTGGGTGCTCAGCGGAGACGTGGAAGGTACGCGAATATTTGAAGAAAAATGAAAATAACGGTCAAAACACTTTCCGGATGTGACGTGGAAACTAGGAACTCGAAGACTCACGAAGCTCAAGGCTCCTCGACCCTGAGGAAACGGGGCGAAGGGAGCTGCCCCGAGTCACGGCACAATCGAAGCCCTCGGAGCCGCTGGTGGGGAAGAAAAGTCAAAAGCGGCCGAGGGAAGGCGGCGTTTCCCGCACAGACGGCGAAGCCGAGGCGGGGACGGGTTTCTCGGCAGAGACAACGTGGGCGAGACGACGGCGGAGCGACGCGATTAAGTTATAGACACAGACCACGCTGCTCGCAAAACCCCCTTCGAACAGAAAGATCCCAATCGATTGAATGCTCCAGGCTGTGCGGACGCTGATTCACATAAAGCTGGGGTGGCGATGTTGATATTTGACGTAGCAGATTTCGGAGGAGAGGAAGTCACCGGGGTAAGGCAGGTCGCTGCGCGATGATGAAGGACGTCTGCGGCGGGAGCAGCTGGGGCAGGGACGGCCCTGGGCAGCAACGTCTGGAGTCGGGAGCTTTTTGCCGACTATTTCTGGAAAAGGAGGCGCAGGTGACGTGAGTTAGGATCTGGATTAGCTGCAGGTGAGCGGGCGCCGGCGTTCTGGGAAGGGGCTGCTGCGTGCCCAGCGGCCCTCACACTCTAGGTCCCAGACGACCGGTCGCTGGAGAACCAGCTGGGCTTCGTGGCCACGGAGCCTCAGAGCAGGAGGAGAGACTGCTTGAGAGGTGCCCAAAACTGCTTCCTGCAGGACACAGCTGATTTCAGGAAGTGTCATCTGTCATCTCAGCAGAATCCAGGAATACAAAGCCTCTACAAACAGGGGGTGAATACACTGATAATTAAAAAAACAAAAACAAAAAAAAAAACCCGCCAGCCTGTGGTCCCCTCAGTGAGGTGGCCCGTCCCAGCTCCAGGCTAGTTCTTCATCCGGTCCCCTGCGGTGTCCCACACTTGAACTCCGACCTCGGCTCTGTCTCCTCCGAAGGCAAAGCTGTTCCGCAAGGTCTGTCCGAGCACAGAGCTGTCTGCTCCTGGCTGGAGCCCTGGCCACGGAAGACGTGATGCGGACCAGCCGCCTCGGGCTTAGCCCCGCGCCCAGCGCTCCGGGCCTCTCCACGCCTCCCCTCCAGTTCACGGCGCTTCTTCTGCGGGCGGCGGCCTCCTGGCCCGAGCTGAAGTCGCTTCGGTTTATCCTCACAGCCCGCAGCGGGCAAGCGAGCCGGTCTTCGCTCGGAGACGTGTGATGATGTTGGGGCTGTCAGGCCACACAGCCGCCTGCGCCGGGCTGGTGTCCAGGCTCGGGGCCTCGGCCCGGGAATCTGAGCCTGAGTTCACCGCCCGTTACAGGTGACCCTTCTTAAAACGGCCTGTGGTGGTCGGTGCAGGTCACCGAGACCCACCCTCAGCCCCAACAACTGTGACACGCCCCCTGTTCTTGCCCTCCCTCCCGGGGGGCTCCTGTGACGGGTGCCAGTCGATGTTTGTAAATGCACAAGGCTCGGAGCTGGTCTGAGTCAACGCAGGATTAAAACTCCGTTCTCAGACTCCCCAGACCGGCCCCACGGGTTATTCATAAAAGCCTGCGGGGGCTGCACCCTCGCACCCCCAGATGGGAGCACAGGATTTGCTGGACCATGGCCCCCCAGCCCCTCATGTGCACAGCAGAGGGCGGGGCACGGCTAAGGCACGTGCAGGGTGTCCTCGGTTCCATGAGAACCACAGGGTCTCATTCCGTGTCACGGAACCAGAGGGTCTCATGCTGTCCCCCGTGAAACACCCTCCCAGTGCTAATCGAACACCAGTCCCTTCTCCGGGGACCCCCCTCGCCTGCCGGTGCTACAGAGGGAAGGGCCAGGTCTGGACTAAAAGGGAGGATGTCACTCCCACTGCATTTAGCAAAACCCCGATCAATCATCAAAGGAGACCCGCCTGGCCTGGGCCCTGCCAGGGCCCTTCCTCCCCACTGCGGCCTCATGGTGGGCTCGCTGGGCTCCACGGAGGAGACGCAGGGCCGCCCCAGGGAGGGGGCGGGCTGGGCTAATTTGTCTTGGCAGGAAACCAAATTAGCCGGAAACACCGTGGGTGTTTTTCATTAACATGTGTCGCTGGAGGCCCGAGGTGGGCTCGGAGCGGGGAGCCCCGTTGTTTCCCACGTGGGGCTCCCTGCGTCCCCCCTTCTCTCGTCTGTAGAAAGTTGCTACTCAAAGAAACAAGTTTCCTGACAAAAAGTGACCGACACACGGCCGCAAATGCGAGAACGCTGCGAACAGTCCCGAGCCGACCGTCCGGACCGTCCTGGGCTGCCTCGGACTTGAACTGACCAGCTCCCAGGATGACCTTGGAGCTGCAGAGCGGGAGGTGGGCGCGGGTCCAGGACCCCCAGGGTCCGGGGCTGTCTCTGGTGGCTGCCGTTGACTCGTGCTGGAGCCGCGAGCCGCGGGGCGCAGCAGGGAGCGGCCGACTCAGCAGTGAGCAGAATGGGGGACGGTACCACGGTGTCACCCGGGCACCACCACCCGCTTCAGGGTGTTTCGATGTCAGGCACGGGACACGCTTCCCCTGCGGGACAGAACCGTCCTGCACCGCACGGGCCAGGCGCCCCGCGGAGCGGTGGGTCCCGGCTCCGGCTGCCCCGGGGCTCAGCGTGCACGGGACCGGCCGGCCCGCGTGCGGACCCAGCCGCTGTGCCACTCGCCGGCCGTGTCAGTCACCCCGACAAGGCGCCGTCCGCACGCCCAGCTCCCCTCCCGCCGCTCCGGGGCCGCGTCGCCCACTCTGCAGGCTCCTCCCCAACTCCACGGCCCGGCTCAGTCCTCCCCCTTCTCCCGTTTCTCCCATGGGTGTCAATGCGTCCAGGCAGCCCTCGTGGGAGCCCCGCCCCCGCTCCAGGGTCACGTGTCCTTCTGCTGGTTTGGCGTCTGCGCTCGGATGGGCCAGACGCATCTCGAACTCTGCATGCCCACGACTCCATCGGTTTAAATGGCCCGTCCCCTGCCCGGCCACTGGGAACAGACCCCGCATCCGGCCAGTGCCGCCCACTCCCTCCTGCAGCGGGGCCTCCCTTGCCTCGGGCGACCGCAGTCCCTGCTTTGGGGCCAGTCTCGTCCCGGCCTCTGCAGCCACAGAGGAAGAGTGTCGCGCCCGCTCGCCACCTTCGTCCCCAGGAGCTGTTCATCATCCCGAGCTGAAGCCCCGGGCTGCAGTTTGGCACCACATCGCTCGTCCTCCCTGGCAGTCAACGCTGTGGTGTCCGGGCTTTCGCTCCTTGTCACGAGCGTGAGGCGGTGTTTGCTGTCATTGTCCTTGGCGTTGCCCCGATGACGTGATGTCAGGCGTCTTTCCGTGTCCTTACTTGCCATCTGTGTATCTTCCTTGATGAGGCGTCTGTTAAGGTCTTTACTTCATTTTTAATTGGTTGTTTATTTTCTGATTGTTGAGTCCCAAGAGGATTTTGTACATATGAACATTTTTCAAGTGTAGTGTCTTTATAGTAACCATGCTGGTTCAATCGCTAACAAGCTCATTTTTATAAATATTAATGGTCCAGCACAAAATAATTATTTAAAAACATAGAGTCCATATTGATTTACAATTTATTTTTCTGACCAGCTTGAAATCTAAATATAAAAAAAAAAAAGGTGTCTCAGATTTTCAGGCAGAAAGAAAATGATCCCAGATAGAAATCAAAACTTTCAAAAAGGAATGGAGAATGTCCACAATGGTAGCTCTGTGGGTAAATATAAAACACTTTTTTCTTATTATTTTACTATCTTAATGTCGTTAAAATCCGTGACACTTCATTGGGGTTTAAATAAACATAGATTCATGGCAGCAGCGGCGCAAAGGCTGGGGTGGCAAAACGGAAGTCTACGGCCACGAGGTGCCCACACCGCCTGTGAAGAAGCGGCACGATGTCACCAGAGGTGGAGTGTGACACGTGACATAAACCGCAAACCCTCGAACAACAACACGGATTTACTGCAAATAAGCCGACTAAGCAGGTAAGTGGAATTGTGTTCAAAAGGAGAGAAGACAGGTGCAGGCACGTAGTAGGTCAGGCGACGGGGCACGCGGCGGGGCAGGCGGCGGGGCACATGGCGGGGCAGGCGGCGGGGCACGTGGTGGAGCACCCAGCAGGGCGTGTGGCAGGGCAGGTGGCAGGGCAGGCAGATGTTCCCGTCTGGTTGCTTCTGCTGTCTCAAGAAATAGGAAGGTCATCGGTGGAGAGAGAGCGTCGCGGGTTCATCCCTGACATAAGCGCCGTGATGACCGGCTCGTGCCCAGCGCTTATCTAAGGACCCAGGAACGGCGACGAAGGAAGGAAGACAAACTTCTCACCCTCGTGAGCTTCCATTCCGGGTGGTTTGGGGAGTGTCAACAGACAAACAACCACAAGTGATTAAATATTATAAAGCCAAATGAAGCTGGGCGAGGGGACAGGGGCTGCTGGGGCCATGCCTGGCTTCCTTTCCCACAGACCTGCGCGGGAAGTCGAGCTGGGGCCGCAGACAGCCTGGGGCCTGGGCTCCTCTATAGCTGAGAAAAGAGGTGAGCAGAGCATCCTGGGGCTAGTCCCGGGGCCGGCCCAGCTGAGCCAAGGCGTGGGGAGGGGGCAAGGGCAGGAGGGGGTGAGGGGTGGGCCTGGCTCGGGGCCCAGAGCTCTGGGTCCCCTCCTCACTCCACCCCATAAGCCGGCGAGGGGGCGGGTGGCGCATGTTACCTGGGACACGTGTGGACCCAGGCTGTCTGCTCTCCTGCCGGGAGCTGGGGTCATGTCTGAGAAGGCAGGAGTCACAGGGGCGGTCACAGTTCGGGGAGCAAGGGAGGGACCAGAAGGAGGGACCCGCATCGTTGGGCAGCCTCAGGGCCCACCCGGCAGTGGTGGGGACGCACGCAGAGGGACCAGACATCCTGCTGTGCGTCCTTCTCCGGATCTGTGCGTTTGCAGCCGGACCAGGCGAGGGGGTGATGACGGTGGCTTTGCGAGGGAGCGTAGTGTCTGGGGGAACAAGGCAGGGAGCGTGGCGATGGGCACGGGGGCCGGGCGGGGCCAGGGGCCACGGGGCGTTTTGCCAAAAGCACATCACAGCCTCGGGCCTGAGGAGAGCTGGAGTTTTTCAGTCTCGCTAACTTCGTTTTATTATCTATCTCTCGGGACCACTCAGTGCAAGTTCAAGTTTGAAGACACCGGCGCTGGCATCTTGGGGCTCTTCCTGAGCCGGACTGAACTCACACACTTCTCCCCCAAACCCGCACCTCTGGGCGGCCCCCTTCCTCCTCACCTCCAGCCTAGCAGACGGGTGCTCCCCACTCTCCTTCAGTTTGGGGGTCCCCTCCCGACACCCGTCTGCAATAAAAATAATAATAATTTAAAAAGGAAAAAGAAAAAAGAACAGCGACCTTATGTTTCAAATAGGACAGAACTACGTAAATATAGAGAGAAGCTACCACATCGTGGGCTCATGAAAAGGAGGTCCCGGGGGAGCAGGACAGGAGAGGACCCTGGAGAACGAAGATGGGAGGACACAGCGCCCCTGGGTGCTTCCCCCAGCCTGGGTCTGTCCAGGGCCAGCGCCCGCGTCTGACGGCTGCTGCTCCCCACTCAGTCTCGTTTCTCTGGTCTCTAATCTCGTTCTATCCGGGACAAGCAGGCGGGTCCCCCGATCTGCACTATGAGGGATTCGGAGGAGAAGCGGACTAGGAATTCAGCCAAACCAATGGCTTCATTTAAATGTTTCCTAGTCACTGAGTGCTCCTCTGAAAAGCACCAGCCCAAAGAATTCAAGGCATCCATTCAACCTCCACGCAAACTGACCACCACAGCCATGAACTACTGTCTATCTGGAAAGAGACATCAATTCCCATTTCGCTGTTCTGAAAACCGTTTTATTCACAAAACCAATAGGTACGGGCTGCTGGGATCTTAGAACGTGAAACAATGCAACACGCACTGTGCGCAGAGCCCATGTCTACACCGTGTCGGCAGAGCCCACGTCTACGCCGTGTCGGCAGAGCCCACGTCTACGCCGTGTCGGCAGAGCCCACGTCTACGCCGTGTCGGCAGAGCCCACGTCTACGCCGTGTCGGCAAGAGCCGTCTCGCCCGTGTCGGCCGACACGTCGCCGTGTCAGCCAAATTATGTCTCGCCATTAATAGAGCCCATGTCTACACCGCCCAGCTTTGCCACCCCGCCCCCACCTGCTGTTGCTTTCCCCAGAAGCAAGTTTCTATCTGCCTTTTCCTAGGAGATGCCTAAGACGTCCGAACCTTTGCTGTCTCTTATTTCTTTCTCTCTCTTTTTTTAATCTATGTCATTTAATGAATTCATTATGACTTCGTGTGGCTCCGTAGAGAGTGTTTCAAACGAACAGTCAGTCACCAGATAACTTCTCCTATAATTAGAATTTTCATCTGTTACTCAGCTCTAGCACATTCTTGGTAGATGAGTACAATTCCCACGAAAAGATTTTGGCATCGTTAAACCCGATGAAAATTCAAAAATAAAATCCTAATGACTACACAGAAATATATACTGCTAATTCTGTGCTTGACTTGTAAAGGCCTTTGAAATCTGAATTCATGAAGTTCATTAAAAAAAATCAAGGCAAATATTAGATATTTTTCATAGGCAATGACTTACTGCTGTTTTCGAGTGACACGTGGAATGTGCAGACTCGCAGCATCCCTGACGGTGCTGCCCGGCGCTGCCCCGTGGGGCGTCGCTGTGAAATGGCGCTGCCCCCGTTCCCACCGTCAGTTAAGTCTCCGCGCAGCCGCGTCCCTTCCTGGCTTTGGCCGACTTTTGTGAACCAGCAGCTTGGCTTCTAGAAGAGGTGGCAGACGAGGGTGTGATCCGGGGAAGGACCCAGCTGACCGCCCCCAGAAGGGCAGCCGTCCCCCTGATATGGCCACTGCGCGAGGTTCAAGTCTGTCTGGCCCCAGAAACCTAACTCCAACACGAGGTCGCGCTGGAAATCGTGGGTGGGTTACCCGTGACGCGTTGCCGTGGTGACCTCTCAGTGCCCGCCAGCCTGCGAACCAAATGTCCGCCTTGAGGGGGGGACTGGCCGGGTTCGGGGGCGCTGGGCGCCGGGGGTGGGTTTCCTGCGACACCGGCGCTCTCGCCGTGATCAGGGCACGTGGTCCTCGCCCCAGCGAGCGGCGGAGGACGGAATGGGAGGATGTTTCAATCAACCTACGACGTATTCGTTGGGTTTAATTTCCTGCTAATTTCGCAGGAGGCACTTGGTGACCGTGTTCTCGGGGTTGCGTGTTTGGGCGGGACAGCAAAATAGAAGGACAATTTAACACTCCTGACGCCGCAGAGCGATGACGGGAGGACTTTCCCTGGTCTCCTCCCCCTGCAACGAGGCTGCAGCTCTGAACCCAACATGTCGCGCGTGCCCACTGTTTGAGACCTGAGAACGCCCCGCGCCCATCCACACACACCCAGCGGAAGGACCGGGCGCCGCTCAGGGTGGGCTGCTGACACGGAGCAGGCCTGTCCTCCGAGCCCCGTCCCACGTCTAAGGCTCCCACTGCACCACCCCCGACCTCCCCCGCCCTGCTACCCGGTCTTCATCCCAGTACAAGGGCCGAAAAACTCAGCGTCTCAAGAGGCATCAGTGTAGCGCAGCTTCAGCTGCACGGGCCAGACACCGAGCGGCCACTTAGGACGCCCTGTCATACAGGTCACGGGCTGGCTCCGCCCCCTCCCTGAATCACCAGGAGCTGCCACGCTCATGCCCGGGGTGAGGAGGCCCAGACGGTCCCCTGAAGTCGGGTATCTCACGCTTCGCCCGGAGTCACGACGCAGGCACACGCACGCGCGCACACGTGCACACATGCACACATGCACGCATAGACATACACACGCATACACACGTGCACATACATACACATGCACACACGCACACATACACACAGTGCACACATGCATGCACAGACATACACATGCGTGCACACATGCACACGCATACACGCGTGCACCCGTGCACACACATGTACACACATGCACACACGTACACACACGTGCACCCATGCATACACATGTACACACGCGCACACGCACACAAGCTCCCTTTGGACCCCTTTAGTCTTTTCTCAATACAGCCATCAGAATAATTCTTTCAAAACTTAAGTCAGACCCCAGCGCGCCTTCATTCTTAAGTCAGACCCCGTCACTTGACAGGAAACCGACGTCCTGCAGTGGCCGCGGGGTCCTGC
The DNA here is from genome assembly GCF_902729225.1 of Pteropus medius. Lineage (NCBI taxonomy): Eukaryota > Metazoa > Chordata > Mammalia > Chiroptera > Pteropodidae > Pteropus > Pteropus medius. Next base: position 3,158,156 of record NW_024342466.1, on the reverse strand, counting down.
GCGGCTGGTTGCTCAGGGCCTCGCCGACCTCACCCCCTGCCCCCCTCAGTCCCGTTCTGCTGGCTGCAGCCGCACCGGCCCCCTCGCTGGTCCTCAGACACACTCGTCTTTTCTCGGCTCAGAGTCCTTAAGTTTCCTGTTTTCTGGAACGATCTTCGCTCAGATGTGCACACGGCTTGATCTCTCACCTCCTTCGAGTCTTCGTTCAGTGTCTGCGTGATCCTCCTGATAATCTTCTTTAAAAATTCCCTGGTAACTAACGACCTTCCTTCCTTCCCTGTCTTGTTTTCACCCATAGTACTTGTCACCTAACTAAATATGCAACTTATTTATTGAGTTTTCTGTTTACCCGGCTTGAATACAAACTCCAAGGGACAGACAGGGCTTGCTTCATACACACACGTACACACACAGAGACACGCACAACACGTGCAGCTAGCACCTCGAACAGCGATGCGTGACAGAAACGAGCATGAACAAACACCTCTCGCATGGAGAATGAAAAGGTATAATTTGTAAGGAAAAGCGAGATCGTGTGGCATATGAAATTGTGTATCTTCCTATCCTCGCTTAACACCATATCCGCAGAATTTTCTCTGGTCCTTCGAAATTCTTCAAAATAAAATGTTCGGTGTCGTACGTAATTCACCCTTTTCGCCGCTTCGGGGAGTGTGAATTTCTTCAGACTGGCTGGTGATTCTGCCGGCGAGACGCTCCCTTCCCTTGCCGTGTGTCCGCTTGGCGCTGAGTCTGCGCTGGGTGCTGTGCTGGGTTAGGGCGTGGGGCGCAGGAGGAACCAGTGCGGCCCCCCCGCCGAGCACTCGGGCAGGGGGGAGGGTGACAGCGGGCGTGGGGACGGTCCACGGATGCGTCACACCCCACAGGGCACGAGCTCCATCCGTCTCTCCTGTTCCTTCTGTTCACCCGTCGGATCGAATCTTTTCTTTGTATCTATCTGCGAGGTCATCGACCTTTCTTCTGTCCACTCCAGTCTGCTCGTAAACCCATCCAGAGACGTTTCGATTTCAGATCTTGCACTTTTCAGTTCTCGAAGTTAGTTTTTTTATCTACTCTCTTGCAAATTGGATCGAACCTAAGTTCTACTATGAAAAAAAAAAAACCTAACTACGTTGCTGATCTGCCAGTAATTACTCAGCTGGTGCAGAATAAGCTGGACACACAGATACTCCCCGCCGCCCGCCGAATGAAGAAACAGAGGGAGGATCGGATGGAGGTAAATTCAGAGGCAGCGCTGTCACTGCTGTGTGGGACCGTGACATTTTGCAGAGCGCACCCCACCGTCGCTTTCTATGCCCTCGTGTGCAGAAAGCAGGCAGGAACAATAATAAAGGCTGATGAACGGGACTGCATCACGGAGTCGGTGAAGGTCATGGCCTGGTGACTCTCCAAGCTCAGTTGATCTTCAGGAAATCCCAGCCCACCAGAAACAACAACCCCCGCCCCCGACCCGGGACAGGTCTGATGACAGGCCTAAGATGCCGAGGCTCCTCGTTATAGTGATACCCACAGAATTTCTCAAAAATAAGTCGTGACTTGTATTTTTGCAAATGTGTGTAATAAACAATATGCTAGACAGGAGGATACATTAATAATGGCTTAGCTTGTTCTCTGGTTTTCCGTTTGTCTGTTTGTCCGTTTGTCTGTTTGTGCCTACGGCACCTGGTCTTCCTAGGTGGTCTCCCGTCCAAGTACTCACCAGGCCCGACCCTGCTGAGCTTCCGAGATCAGACGGGATCGGGCGTGTTCAGGGCGGCGTGGCCGTCGACCTTAGCTTGCACTTTGGATGTTCAAAACAAATACTCTGATGGCGAAAGATGATGAAAAGACCCAAAATGCAGAGGAAGCTGCGGCGTAAGAGCAAACGCGTGATGGCCAGTCCAGCAGTGGCTTGAGAACAGCGAGCCGTCCGCTAGCCTCAGTCGCTCTGTGAACTTTCCACTCAAAACTAGTTTTCTACCTCAAAAAGTTCTTGCTCCTTCTTGTAACAGTGACGGAGACCCCGTGCCGAAGCCTGCAGCTCTCACTCGGGGACATCAGCATCGACTTAGCGAGAGCTTTTGACCCCGAAGCCAAAACAGAAGGAGGCCTCCTCTCCGCCTATCCCGCCCGCCACGATAGCGTCCAGGGCTCACTGTTCAGTGACACCCACAGCTCTCCCGGCACCGGGTTAGACCATGGCAGCACGCTCTGGCCAGCTCCCCGGGGCCATGCATTCTCTGCTTCCAGATAATTCCACACAGAACTACCTCGGCAGTCTTCGCCTCTGTCCATTTGCATCCCCAGCCCTTAAAATGGCATCTGTATCTTTATTAAGATAAGACCAAGAGTGTAGGTGGTTTTAAAAGCATGGGAAAGAAGACTCTTAACTTATTTCTAAGGGGATGATCGAATCTCCCCCAAAGAATGACAACACCCTGAGGATCTGAATGTGTCGGAATTCGCCCCAAAGAAAGGACTGGTGAGAGCGACATTTCCCTTTCCTATTGTTTAAAGCACAGAACATGTTTCTTTTTATCCTAATAGAAGAGTGAATGCAACAGTGTAATAAAAAGCAGAGATGGAATTTCTTCTGTAGGGGAATTTCAAAGAGATACAGTCTCCTTTTGAACATGACTTCTAAATGGAACCGGCTCGACACAGAGGGTGAGCGGTTTTAAACACCCCGGCCCGAGCTATCGCTCACCCCACGGCTGCGTGAGCTTTGTGGTTTGTCTGAACCCGCAAGTACGGTATGGGAGCACGAGGTGACTTCGTGTTATGAGTAACATGCGCCTTTAAGAGTCTTCATTTTACTGTTTGAAAAAGAAGTCGGCCGGCTCAGTCCCCCTTTTCTATTTTCGGGCTCCATAAATTAATCCCAGTCTTTTTTTTTGGAGGTGAAGGAAATGTCTCTGATAAAAAGCCGTTGATGTTTTCATATTTTTCACCATCTTCTTAAAAAACTGTACCGCAACATTTTATGAAGCCTAATTTAATGGAATGTCATGTTCTTCATTCTACAGTGTGGGTCTGAGGACAGAATGGCCTGGCTTTTTTGATAATGAAAAGCAGAGTTTTAAACATTGAAAAAATAAGGAAAAAGCAAGATGTTTTAGCATACCGGAATGACGGTATATGCATGCGATCATTTTTAAAAAGACAAATAAAACGATTAAGGTTTCTCAGGCTTGAAGAATATATGGATTTATTTAAGGAAAAATAATGGGTATGGATGGCCGGTATTATTTTATATTATTTTTACTGCAATGCGATTTGAATACACGTGAATATAAACCGAATCCTGACCCTTTAGGGTGGCTCTTACATGACAAAAATGACGAGCAATTGCATAATAACAGATAAAATCAAAGGCTTTGGATACCTGTTTGTGGCACCAGCTTAACGGACGGGCGATGTTGTTTCGCTGGGACTCTGAGACAATGGGGTCCAAGGTCCCGTGGCTCCACACGCCGCGGGCCTGCAGGCACCGTGCGGGGCTGCGTCCCTCACCGCCTTTCCTCACGGGACCCTCTGGCTCCCGCACGTGCGAGGGTGTCGCTCATGCGCAGTCCGCCTTCGCTCTCTCCCTCTAAGCGTGGACAGCTGGGCCACTACCCCTGTCCACCACGAGCACAAGTGCACCCTTGGTGCTGACGTCAGGTGGCTCTGTCGGCCATCAGCTGCCATCCAGTCTACGCAGAACGTGGAGGACGGTTTTAAAACCCGCGAGGGAGCATCGGGGACTCAGCACGGGAGCTGCCGCCCTGGCCGAGGAACAAACCCGCCCACCCGGTGCCGGCTGTGACAACAGGTTTCACTTCCGCCTCGGTCCGCGCCTCTCTGCAGCATTTCTCCTCATTTTATGCCTAGAAAACTGCTGGTCACCCTGCAGGACCCCGACAGAGGCCACTGCCGCTGCCGCGTCTGCAACAGCACAGGCGTCTTGGTTTCCTAAAGCGCGTGCGTGCCTGCAATACGCGCTTCTGCGCTGAAATGCGATGCGCATACGTCGCACAAAAAACACCGCATACGCTATATGCGCACCGCGCGGCACAAAAGCGCCCGCCGCGCGCACACACGGGCGCACACGCGCCTGCGCATCCGTGCACACACGTTACTGCGTTGCGCAGCCACCGCGCAACGCGCACTGCGCGCGTGCACATATACGCCCCCCACACGTATTGCTGCGCGCACACGTAAATGCGCAAACACACCTGCAGCATGCTGCGCGGCACACCGCAGCAATGTTCTTATGCCGGCACACATGCGCAGGTGCGCCTTACGCACCTGCCTGGGTGCCTGCGCGCGTAATCTTTGCCCCGGCTCCACCGCACGCGCTTTATGCCACCACATGTCTGTGGCGTGCACACACACGGCCGCATGCACGCAACACGCTTTACCTGAACCACCTGGACTTGCACATGCACATACACATGCACACAAGCACGCACATGCACACGTGCACACACGCACGCATGTACACATACATGTGCATGCATGCACACCCGCGCAGCCTTTCGCACCAGGCCCTGGGGACTTGTCGTCACTGACCGCCCTCTCCCACACGTTCACCTCCCAGCCCTCAGTCTGTGGTCCCCTAGCTCCTCCCGGGAAAGCAGGAAGGAGCCAGTAGCCACGTTTGCATCTCACAAGAGCCAGGAGGTGACGCCCTCTGTCTCTGTGGAGCACATTCTGCAGTTTGTACTTTCTGTGACTCTTACTTGGTGTGCACTGTGCCATTTGACAGTGAACTCCTGTCCAGTAGGGTTTTACCTGTTGGGGCCGAGTTTACTCGTCCGGGTTTGCGTCTTCCAGATGCCTGGGGAATTGGCCCTGAGGCTCTTTCAGAGAAACCGTCAGCTCGTCTTCTCCCCACACGAGGAAGCTCATGCTGCGGACGCCAGCCCCGAACCCCCGTGGGGGCGAGCTTCGGCTGGGACTTCTCTGGGGCCGGTTCCCTTCGTGCAGACGCACCCGCGTGAGGCCGCCTCTCCCAGCCGGGCCAGCCTCGCTCCCCTCCCACCCCCCCACTGAAGCACACACCTTTGGGGTTCGGGCTTTGTCAGAGGTTCTCCCGTTTGACCCCCAGCTTGGCGGGAGCCCCATGCTCAGGCTCCGTCCCTGAGTGAGCGGCCTGTTCCATCCAGGCCGCCAGACTCATGCGCGTCCCGAGCCCTGGAGTTTACTCCCCGCTCTGCTCACCAGCCGCGTGCGTAAAAGCGGCTCTCCGGGCCCACGCTACCCAGCGAGCCGCGCTGGCCGCCGTGCGGACGTCTCCGGGCCCCGCACGAAACGGACGGACCGCTGTCCGTTTTCAGTGTTTCCAGCCGCGACTCCTGGGCAGGGATCGGCAGTGTAGACCACTCCCCACAGTGAGCTTGTCTCCCTTGTTTCTGTGACAATGTTCCCGTCCCTCACCGTCCCCCCTCCCAGAAAGATTGCACTGTGCATTAGCCTCATCGCCTGAGCTAGAGACCTGGGGTCACCCCTGACCTTGCCCTGCCTCTCACACAACTGCAGCCGAAGTCGCACCCCGCTCTCCTCCTTACCCACCTGTCCCCACTCTTCCTCCGACCCTGCCCCCGCAGCCTCGTCACCTGCAGCTGGGTGGGCCGCAAAGCTTCCCGACCGTCCTCAGCCTCCAGCTCGCTGCTCCCCGCCCCGCTGTCTTCCAGGGGCACGTTCGCTGCGGCCGCTCCCCTCGCCAGCTCCCGCCCTCCCGCAGAGAGGGGTCCTCCGTATCCCCTGACTGTCAGCCGGTCGGAGGGTGCTGCTGCCTGTGGGCACACAGGTGAGTCCCTCTCGCCGGCCGGGGGTGCTCGCCGCCACCGAGCCCGCCGATTTCACCAGCATCAATGGCCAAAGCCACGGTCCTTCATTTCACACGGGAGTTTATTTCTCCTCGACCTTGAATCTGACGAGTGTGCGCCTGCCTCTTTAACCGTAAAATCGGGGAAAGTTCGTTTCACTCGCTCAGGCTTTCGTGTTGCCATTCTTTGGTTAACGAACTTCTCGTGGGGAACTTGGACGTACGGCCTGGGGCTGAGGGCCGAGAAGCCCCCGAGCTGGAGGCTCCCCAGTTTCAGGGCTACGAGCTGTAAAAATCGGAGAGGCTGATGGATTCCGTGAACTGACAGCACCTCCAGGTGAAGCATACGTCGCCGAGGGAAAGATCTTAAACAGGTGTACTGTTTCGTGCGTAACTCACATCTCAGTAAATGCGGGTTACCTGTTGAAGGGATTTGTCAGGCACGTAGCCACGTTTTGCTGCTGTCGGTTTAATAAGCGCGTGTCGCGTGCAGCGGGACGTAGCAGACGGACACAGGCGCTGGCATCGCAAGCGCGGTTTGGCTCCCAGCCCTGTCCCTGTCCTTTTCTGTCACTTTGGACAAGTGGGAAGCGATGCTTCTTGCAAAGAGGAGCTGTGACGGCTAAGCGGGGTGGCGAGTGTGGACGGCGGTGGGCCGGGGCCTGGCGCACAGTAGGTGCTCAACACAGTCCCTCCCCGCGTACTCCTCTGCCTTCCTGTTACCGACGGCATCTCACAGACATCGTCCGAATGCATCTGCTCAATGCCCAGCTGTCTGAAGTAAAGTCCCAAGATGGAGGAAGCCACGGAGTCTGGCGTCCAACCTGTGCCAGGCACCGTCTGGGTCTCAGTCCCGCTTTTATGTTTTGTGTCCTGGCAGAGGGAAGTCACAGGCTGCACAGCCAGTTCCAGAAGGACATGCACTCAGTGTCCCCGGCATGACCTGGCAAGGCTCGGAACTCGTGTGCATGTTCATATACACGTGTGTGTGTGTGCGCATGCATGTGCGTGTGCGAGTGCCTGCACACGTGATTGTTCCCTCCTCCTCCCCCACCCTCCCCCTCCTGCAGAGCCCCATTAATCACAGAGACGGCACCTCGTAAACCTGCTGGCCCCTCCCAGCTCCCCGAGTTGTCGCGTGGATTTACGGAGTGACAGTGACGTCTGGGTGACCAGCAAGTGTGCTGCTTTACGGGGCGGCCGGAGGGGCAGTCTGGCGGAGGTCTGAGAGTGCTCAGGGCCGGCCGCTAACCGGCGCCGACACTTCGCTCCAGGAGGGCTGCTGGCGGGGGGCGCGCGCGCCCGTCCTCGGCCCTGGCGTCTTCCACTGTTCGCAGCTTCGTCTCCAGAAGATTCGACCAAAACGCAATTAAGGTATCGATTTAACAGGCGAAAAGCACGACCATCACACGTGGGCGGCCAGGGACGGGGACCCGGACACCATCACAGGGCACCCCCTAGGGACCCAGGGTGGCTCCAGACACCACGTCACCCCCCTGCAGACCGCCAGCAGCACGGTCAGTGCTCCCGCCCTTGACCGTGCTGACCTGGGCCTCGGGTTGCGTCTGACCCTGCTGGCCCCCGGGCTGCTACTGCGCCAGCCCTTCCAGCGGCCAGTGACCCTGAACCCCTAAGGGTCAGAGCCCAGACGAGCACCCAAGTCTGCATCGGAAGACACCGAGGCACCTCGTTCCTCGTCCCCTGTGGCTCAGAGGCACGACCGATGAACAGCGTCACCCCCCGGTTTACAGCCCACCTTGCCCCTCAGAGTGGGGCCGCGCACAGTGGGGCCGCACCCTAGAGGTGGGGTGCGAGCAGATCCCCTCCAAACCCAGGCGGGTCCTACGCTGGGGAGCTCAGGCCAGGTGGGGCCACGCGCTGGGGTGTGCTGCGCAGTCCCGGGCAATGCGGGGGCCGAGCAGGGCCGCCTCGGCCAGTCTCCGGGGACGAAGGGCGGGGTCTCCTGGGCTCTGAGGGGTGGAGTGCTCCCTACAAAGGAAGGGGCGGAGCCCCGGGATCCCGACAGTCAGAATGTGGGCGCCGTGTGCGGGGAAGCGGGGACGTCGGCCTGGCCTGGGGCTGGGGGAGCAGAGGCCGTAGAGGCGCGTAGGCCAGGGGGGGCGCACGGTGTCCCGGGGCACTGGGGAGGGCCGGAGCGGGGAGGGTGGTGGTATCGCTGGGCCGCAGGGTGGCCCCCAGGTGGGGGGAGAGCAAGGCTGGACATCGGCCAGTGAGGACACGGTTGGGATCCTCTGGGCCAGCGTGGAGGGCAGTGCGTGGCCCGCAGAAAGTCAGGTGACCCGCGGCGTGGGTGGCGGCCTGGAGGGCGAGGGTCGGGCTGGGACGGTGACGCTGACACCTTCCCCATGATGGGCTTGTGGGGGCAGAGCCAGCTCCCCTATTTCCCGCCCCCTCGGCACAGCACGGTGGCTTCGAGCATGGACCTTGGCCTCTGGCTGCAGGGTCTCTGTCACATGCCCGCCGTGTGGCCTGCATGGGTCACCTACAACCCCCGTCGCTCAGCTGGACCATCGTCAGTGAGGACAGCCCCAGCCCTCACTCCGTGGGACACCACACAGGCAGGCCCGGCCATGTGACGCTTTGCTTTACTGCCCTTCGTAGATGTCACGTTCTTCACCCACTGAAGGCAAGACCCTCTACCAGCAAGAAGATTGCCAGTCATGTTGTCATGACACTCACGTTGTCACGGTGGTCTAGGCTCGGACCCGCGACCCCGCCGAGCCGAGGTCTGCCTATACCATCGCGAGGCCGCGGGGCGGCTCAGGACCAGGCCTGGCGCGTCGTCCGTGTCCGAGCTCACTTAGGAGGTTGGCAGCAGGCGCAGCCCCCCATCTCAGGACGAGCATGCAGGGCAGGACCCCCGGGCTGAGCGACGCCCGTGGCTGTGTCCATGAGTCTGAGCAGGCCGAGTCCTTGGCACCTGGCGCCCTCCCTCCCGCGGACACACCCGTCCGTTGCTCAGCCAAGGCTCAGCCGAGGTCGTGGCTGTGGGCATGAGACATGCACTCAGGGTCACGAGCGGGGTCCTGAGGGAGCCGTGGCCTCGTTGGTGGAGGAGGGATGGGCGTGCAGTGGCCCCATGGTGGGGTTGACAGTGGGTGGCAGCGCCTGGCATCTGAGAGGCAGGTGAGAGCAGGTGAGCTCAGAGTCTGTGCAGATGGCGTGGAGGGGGACAAGGCTGGACAGTGGCCAGGAAGCCTTGGGGTGCCGCCCAGCAGGTGGCAGGTGAGCCCTGCGGCCCCTGAGGAGCTCGGGGGGGCGAGGAGACCGGAGCTCGTAGTGGGTGGTGGCAGGAGGCGAGGAGGTCCAGGGTGACAGTGCAGGGGACAGTGGCAGAGGCCTTGGCGGCTGACTGGATGACCGGCTGACCGGCTGAACGGTGGCTCGCTGAGCCCACAAGCCCCTGAGGTTGGACACCCAGACCCGGGGGGGTGACCCTCAGCATCCTCACTGACCGGAGCTGGAGTCCCCTCCCCGCGTGTGGGTCGGGCTGCTGTCCGAGGATCGTGGACATCTCCGGAAGGAGCACCGTGTGACCTCAAGGCCGCTTCTCGGTGTCTTCGGTTCTGCCCGCGCCTGTCTGTAACCTTCCAGAAGTCCGGGCCCTGACTCGCTGCAACGGCTGCACCCCACCCCCCGGGAGCGGGGTGCGTGCTGGGCGCCCCCCACAGCCTTCCCGAATGAGTCCTGCAGCGCAGGGTCTCCCGGGCCAGACGGAGGGAACTGTCCCGCCTGCTCACCGGCTGGCTCCTCGGTGTCCCCCGTTGCCGGTCCTGGCCCCCGCCCTGATGGCAGCCACCTGCACATTTCATTAGCTCAGTCACTCACCTCCGGCCCATTAATCAGCCTGTTAAACACAGGACTTAACACCACACCAGGCCGTTTATCCTCGAGGCCGGGCTCCGGGCCCCTCTGTCCCCCGTGGCGCTGGGGACCGTTAACGCCTGACACCTGCCAGGCAGCCCCGTCTCCCTGCTTTGCGCATTAGCCAAGGGCCGGCCACCTCTGCCCCCGGGGCCCCCACCTGCAGCCCCCTCCACCCCCTTCCTACAGCTGGTGAGGAGGGCGCCGCTCACACACCGCCCCGGGGAGCTCCTCCTGGGGAGACCCCCCGGCAGCTCTTCAGAGGTGGTGGCTGCGTCTGCACACTCAATTAGTCCACTGACCGAGGTGGACCTGTCGAATGTCCCAAGAGGGTCCCGTCTCCAATTTCAGGTGAGATCCGCGAGGTAGTGGCTGGGCAAGTGTCCGACTCTCAGCCGGCCCTATGACCCCAGCTCTAGGCGTTGTTCCTACTGCATGTGACAGCCGCCAACCTGGCTGGGCGCGTGGGCTCGGCTTGTCCCTTCCTGGGCAGCTGGCGGGCTTCTCAGGTTTCTCCAAAGGGTTTGGCCATACAGCTTGTCAGGCCAACTTCGCCATGACGAAGGGGCATATGGCATTTTTCCTAAGACACCTCAATGTCCACCATCATTTAGATTCCTTGGCCGTTGGCTGTCCCTCCGCCAAGCCAGAGGTGGACCATCTGGCCTCTCGCCCGGAGCCTGGGCTGACCCTGGAGCTGCTTTGCCCTTAGAACACAGCCGAGGGGACGCCCTGTCAGCCCACGGGACCACGAGAGCGCGCGCCAAGAAGGGTTATCGTGGGGGAACAGACACCCGGGGCCACCTGCGGGCTGTGCTGGCGTCTGCGGCGGCGTCCTGCCGTCCTGGGGGCCTGCCGTGGGGAGACCCCGGAACGGGAGCCCAGGAGGCCGGCTGTGTTCGGGCTCTGCCACCAGCCGGCCGCGTGACCCAGTGCCGCGTGACCCTGTGCCGCGTGACCCTGTGCCGCCCCCTCGCCTGAGCCCAGGGCCCCCCCCCCCGTGAGGTGACGCTCCCCCTCCTCCTGCTGGCGGAACCCGGGCTGGCGGCGTGACTTCAAGGCCTGCTCGTTCTGCCGTGTGCCGCGGCCTCCTGTCTCCGGAGCCTGGCTCAGCTGAGCGGCAGCGGAGGAGACGCCGCCGCGGGTAGAGGGGGCGCGCGAACTCCCCGCTGAGGCCGCGCGCGACGCTGGACGCCAGGCGTCCCCCGGGCATCCCCGGCGCTGGAGGTCCCCCCGCTTCTCTGGGGCTCTGTGTCTCCCTGGGGCTTTGGCCCCGCCCACCTCGCATCTGCGCGGGGCGGAGCCACTAGGACGCAGGTACCGGGCTCGGTGCGGGGAGCTCCCGCGACGCCTCCCGCCCCCCTGTTTCCGGCCCCGGCAGACCGGCCCTTGCTGGCCAGGCAGGCGTCCCACGCCGCACCCTTCCTTGGCGAGGCAGAGGGCCAGCACACGGGGTGTCCCTCCGCTCTTCCCCCAGGCCTTGGGGGACCTTCACGTACAAGCGAAGGGGTCCCAGGATCTTCTAAGGATCTGGGGCTCTCGATGGACTGGCTCTTCCATCCGCTCAGCAGGTATTTACTGAGCGCTGAGTGTGGGAGGCACCGGGCGGGAGGCTGGGGCGTCGGTGGTGGGAAAGAAGCAGCTGACTCTGCCGCACGGAGCGTCCCGTGCAGGGGACCAGCGCTGAAGAGCCTCGCGTGTGCGCGATCGGGCCACGGGAGCGGCGAGCGGCCGTCCGGACCGGGTCCCGGCGACGCACGGATGCGGCAGGGCTGAGGGCCCGCTGCGGGGAAGGCGGCTGGGGAGAAGCAGCAGCTGCACGAAGGTCCGAGGCCGGCTGTGCCGGGAGCGCGGTGCGGGCGGGGGGCGAGCCGGGCCACGTCGGCGGCGGCCCGTCTTCTCCACTCGGTGCTGGAGCAGCCGGTCGAGGGGAGCCTGGGGAGCTTGGGGAGCCGGTCGAGGGGAGCCTGGCCGTCTCATCCGCCCACGGAGCAGACCCCACCCTGCCGGGGCCCCAGGGGCTTCGCCCGCGCTCTCGAAATCAGAGTGAAGAAACTTCAGGATTCGCAGATATGGCATGTGGCTGCAAGAGTCTGTGCTCCAACATATCGTTCCCATTTCCTCGAGCCACAGGGGTTAAGGCAGAAAGGCCTGAGCCCCTCGCAACCGCACCCCACCCCAGCGCTGCAGGGCACTGTCTCCGGACCGCTTAGGACCTCCAGGAATTGCCCGATGAGACAGCAAATGCCAACTTCCCGTGCCAGACACGTGCCCAGCATCGCCTGCTTCCTTCTAGAAGTTCTCGTGGCCATGCAGGCAACCTTGACATTACAAAGAGGACGGACCGGCAGTGGGGAAAATGGCAGTCGTGGCTTAATTAGACTTTGAACGATGATCCCTTTCATGGTTTTGGAGCTGTCCCCCAAATCACCCCGGCTATCACCAAGAAACAGACACCCTCGGTTACCCTCCAAAACGGCAGGGACTGCGAAACACAGGGTCTGCCTTTCTGTTCCCCCGACTGCCAAGTGACACTGGAACATACCTGGCCTGCAGGGGACGGGGCCAGATGGGACGCGCCTTCCTCCTCCGGGGCGGTGAGGTGGAGACGCGCTGCAGGTTCTGCTTTGTAAGAGTCTCGCTGTGACAGACGAGCCCCGTGCAAACACCCCCTGACGAGGAGGGGCGTTTGGCACTCACCGCGCTTCCGATTTTCAGCTCCGGGGTAACAAGGAAAGTAACACGAGCCAGGAGGAAGCCCTGCCCCTCAAAACACCGCCACGCCGCTGTCCTGCTTCCATTGCCATTTCGGGGCGACTCCAGCCAGCTGCCCACTCAGGTCACGTTCTCTGGGGAAAGAGTGAAAAGACATGTGGTAAGAAAGATGCCGTGAGCTGTTCAGAGAAATACGAGCACAGAAAGCTCTTGTCTCTAAGCCTAAAGCCACTGGAAGAAAAGAAATTATAACAATTGGGACAGAAAACAATGAAATTGATAACAGGCAATAAATAGAGAGAAGTCAACAAAACCCAAATCTGGTTCTTTGGAGAAAAATAAATAAATAAATTTGACAAATCTCTAGCCAGGCTGACCAAGAGAGAAGACACAAGTCACTAATTATCAGAAACGAAAGCGGGGACATCTCTACTGACCTCACGGGCATCGAAAGGACAATGAAAGGGATACCATGAACCACCCTGTGCCACAACCAGATGGCGTTTCCTGCACGCGTGCAAACTGGTTCGACATTCCAAAGCCAGCTAACCTAACACAGCACGTCACCAGGCGAAGAACCACAGTCTTAAGATCCTATAAACTGACGCGGAAAACACTTCAGACAAGACATCAACCATTTATGATAAAAGCTTTTAGCCGAGTAGAAATTTAACTTGATAAAGAACATTTGCAAAAACCCAACAGCTAATATGATACTTAATAGCGAGAAACCAGATGCTTTACCTCAAAGACTGGAGATAAGGCAAGATGCCCCCTCTTACGACTCCCAGTCTGCGTTATGTTGGAAGTCCCGGCTAGTGCAATAGAAATAAAGGAAAAAAATAAATAGATAGATAGAAACAGAAATAGAAATAAAATGTGTACAGATTGGGAAGGAAAAATTAAAACTTTATTCACAGATGACATGATTAGATAAAGATTCTAAACAAATCAACAACAATAGCGAATATCTTCCTGGAAGCAATTAGGGCAAAGTCACAGGATCCAAGGCTGACATACGAAGGCCGATCGCTACCCTGCACACCAAGCGCAAGCGAGCGAAATTTGAAGTTAATAGAATGTAAATTCCCATTTGCCTTTGCATACGAATGTCATATCTAAGTGTAACTATGAAACTCCAGTGGAAGAAATCTAAGCTCTCAATAGAGATATTCTATCTTCATCAAGTGAAAGACTTGCCATTGTCAAGATGTTAATTCTCATCGACTTGATCCGTAGATTCGGTGCACCCGCAATCAGACCCTGGCAAGTTATTTTGTGGACGTTCACCCACCGATTCTAAAGTTTACGTGGGAAGATCCAGAAGAGCCAGTGAAATACTGAGAAAGAGGGAGAAAGCTGGAGGGCGGCGTGACCCGACCTCACGATTTACCGTGAGACCACGATGACCAAGACAGGTGACACCGGAGAAAGAACACAGAGGGAGGTCAGCGGGACAGAACAGGGGGCTCAGAGGTGACCCCCACACGCCCGATCAACTGGCCCTCGACGGAGACGCAACGGCAACTCAGTGGAGAAAGTCTACTCTCCTCACCAAATAGTTCTGGAACAATCGATGTCTATGTGCAAAAAAAAAAAAAAAAATCTAGACGGGCCTAACACCTTTCACAAAATTAACTCCAAACGAATTATAGAGTCATATATAAAACGCAAAATTTGTACAATATTGCAGCACTTTGCCACCTGAGGACTCGGCTCAACCTGGACGCTGCACCCCCCGGGGTCTTCGGGTTCGGGAGGTCTGGGTGGGGCCCACGATTGCGTGTCTTTCCCGGTTCCCTGGGGACACTGAAGCAGTAGGAGGCCCGTGTCCCTGAGGCCTGGCTGCTGGGCTCGGCCTCCAGTGCTCGAGACCCCCGCTGGGTCCTCTGTCAGGTCTCCACTGAGGGAGGAAGGGGCACTTCCCAACTCTAGAGAGCTTCTGGAACTTTCCTCTGGGCCCTAGGCGTCCTCTCCCTGATCTGTGGTTTCTGAGACCTCCAGGACAGCAGGGTCCTGGGGTCCTTTACAGAGATGCTCACGGTCTTGCGTTGTGGTCAAGCCACAGACCCAAGCGGGTGGAGCCCCAAGCGGGCCGCTCACTCACTCTCGGATGATGGTTGAAATGAGCACGTTTCCCACAGGGCTCACGTAGGTTTAAATGACCCAGTGGGGACAAAGGTCGGAGCAGGGTGTCTGGGACTTTAAACACACACAGTCCAGCGGATTTTCCTTGAGAGGTAAAGGCAGAGTGGGGTACTCGTTTGAGCTGAACTGGGTTCAGAGCCGCACAGGCATCTTGACGAGGGCGCGATGGGGACTCACAGTAAGTCTGATCCAATAACTCAGAGAGAAGCCCCCTTCGTATCCGGGCTCGTAAACCCTGTGGAGCTGGTGGTAGCGGCTGTTTACCTGTGTCTCCGCCTAGTCCTCAGCCTCAGCGGCTCCGACACTGGGGTCGCCCTGGGCCCCGTGGGACCATCCACATCTGCCCTGGCCTCTGCCCCCGGATGCCAGTAGCAACCCGTCCCCTTCCAGTCTCGATGGCCGACATCTTGAGACGTCGTCCCCCATCTCCTGCAGGCAGAGCAGCACCAGCGGAGGCACAGAGAGAGACTGTCCCCGTCGAGAGGGACCGTGTCCTCTGTCTCCGCGTCTCCGGGGCCCCCACGCGGTAGGGGCTCAGTAAAGGGAAACTGAGCACGTCTCACCTGCTCCGTCAGGCACTGTGCTCCGCAGTTCACGCTCACTGTGCCATTTGACTCGTGGACGAGGGAGGGAAACCGAGGCGCAGTGCCCCGGCCGCCTCCCAGGGCCTCCTGGCTACTTAGCGATGACATGTAGACTTGAACTCCACACTCTGCTCCTGCCAAGACTGGTGACAGTTCCCGCCCCATAGGCTTCCTCGGCACACGGGACAGCCGCTCGGTCTCTGTGGGGGCCCTGTTCCCATGCACCACGATCCCGATTTGCTTGTCCGCCTGCCACCCCCTTCCCGAGCCCTCGCTTCACAGGCCGCGGCCTCCGCATCAACCGGCTTCTCAAGGCGCGACTTCGGTACTAAGACATGTTTCTCGTTTAAGGTCGGACCGTTCCCGCTTACGCCGGGAGCCTCGAGATGGCCAGCCCCTCCGGGAAGGATATAGACGCTGACCTGAAAGTTACGAAAGTTTAGGGAAAAATGAATGCTAACGATCATCCAAACTAGAATGCCAAAGGAAGCTATCGCCAGGGGGAGAGCCAACGAGAAACAGGACTCGGTCCTGGAACAATGGCGCGTGAGTCACCACAAGCAAGAAAGGGCGAGGCCGCTTCCCCCTTTGATCACAGTGCTGATTGCCATAAAATAAATCACATCTGGAGAAGAATCGGAACGAGCAGATGGTCTTGCTGCAGCGTCTCTGGCTGATCTTGGCCCCCGGTGACCGAACTGGACACTGACATCTGCGAGACTGGCACTCGGCAGCTTCGACAGACACCACTGCCCGTGAAGCTGAGCCTCGCACGCCACGCGGTGCCACAGATACGGTGCACACGCTCGACTTTCCAGAAATTATTCTGGGCTCGTGGATTATGATTCAAACAACCCCCAAGATGAGGTCACCCCTTTGCCTAATAAGCTGAACTGCAAAATGGCCCAGCTACGAGCCAGCATTCCTCACTCTTAAGTGGGAGGAATGATTTTTGGTGGCCAGAGACTTTCCCAGTTGACGGCGTTAGCTTTGGGGAAGCGAATGGTCCGCCCATTGCCGAGACTTCGATAAGCTCAGAAGGCGTCCGGGGTACCCCCTGGGGGGCGGGGATCATTTTTCATTTGCACACCATGTTCCAGAAACACCCTGCCCTTGTGAGCGGACGATAACGAGATTTCTGTCTAGACCCTAGGTGGAGTTTGCCAGAGAAGGGACAGGACAAACGAGTGGCTCTTTCCAGGCCCAGGGCTCGGTGGGAGGGCTCCAGGCCTGGGTCCCGGTGACACGGCTCTCCGGTCAGAAGGCGGCCCTTGCCCCCCACGTACCCCCAGGCGCACGCCACTGCGCTGAGTGCTGCACCCCTTTGAGTCTTCCTGCCCACTCTGGGGGGCGTCCTTCCCTCTGCAGCCTCGAGCCAGGTGAGGAAGGGGGGCAGGGGAAGGGCAGGGCGGGGGGAAAAGGGCAAACGGGGCACATGCAGATGGAAGGTGCATTGAAGCTGCACCCTCCAGACATCTTGGTAATTGTTGACTTTTTCTATCCATGAACATGGGACATCTGTCCATTTATTCAGTTCTTTCAATTCATCCATCTGAGTTTTGTGGTTTACCCCAAAGTATTTTATTTTAGGGGGTGCTACTGTAAATGATACTGTGTTTAGTTTCAAATTCCACTCGTTCATCGCTGGCACCTTCCTGCGGTCTCCGGGCTGCAGGAGTGATTGTGTTAATCCTTTTGAGTTTTCTGCAGTAGACGATCGCGTCAGCTGTGCACAGAGAGTTTTCTTCCTTCCTTCCCCATCTGTGTACCCTTTTTCTTGTTTTCTTCCGTTAGCTGGAACTTCAAGTACAATGTTGAAAATGAGGGGTAAGGGGAAACACCCTTTCCTCATTCCCAATGTCGGTGGGAAAACTCGTTTCTCACCCGTAGCATGATGTTAGCCGAGGTTGTTCACAGATATTCTTTATCGAGTCAAGGAATTTCCCTCTGGTTCCAGTGCACTGCGGGTTTCATCAGGAACGAGGGTTGGATTTTGTCAGACGCTTTCTCTGCTTCTACCGGGGGTGTTCGCGTGACTCTTTTCCAGGCTGTTGGTGGGATGGGTCGCGTTAGTCAACCTCCCAATGTTTGTCTTCGAGTTTTCTAATCGTATCTGCCATTTTTCTTTTCAGTTCTTCTCTAATGCCTCATGCTCAGTACCTACCTCGAGTCCCGGGTTAGGACTCCCCACCTGGGCCCTTAAGGTCGGTTTAGGTTCCAGTGGGTGGTCCAGAACGGGCTGGGGTCACTCTTCCAGGAAGCAGGTTTGGGGTGCCGTGCCCGCCCTTGCCTTCCCGAGAGCTGAGGTGCGGTCGCTGCCTGCGCCCCTGCGCCTGGCCCCAGGCCCTTGCACGGTTGGCCTCGCGCCCCTGGAGTGAGCCCCTTGCCCCCTGAGCCCAGGGGACACCACGCTCCAGCTCCCTTCCCCCTGTAAACACGGGGGTGGGTACCGGGAGCTGCCGTCTTGTTCTGGCTGAAGCGGGGAGAGATGGGAACCTCCCCTCGGTCGCCCCGCTTGGAGCCCACAGTCGGGCGGGGCCAGGCAGCGGGGCTGCGTCTCCTCCGCTGGGACGCGGTGCCGGAGCCAAGCGAAGACGGCGCCCAGGTCCACCGCCCCCGCCCGCGGCCGGCCTCGCGCACTGTTCCTCGGGGCGCCCGCGTCCGCTCGTGCCGAGTTCGCGGGTCCTGGTCTCCGGGCAGGGCAGGGCAGGGCGGGGCGCACACGGGTGGGTCCCTTGGAGATATTCCTGTTTGCTCCTTACTCAGGAACACTTGCAGGGCGGCCGCAGGCGCCGGCCCCCGTGGACTCCCCGCCAGTCTCTTCCCTGACGCTCCTCGGGCCGCAGCGCCTCGTCGAGGATACCGAGGTCCAAGCACGGGAAATCTTGCCTGACACCCCTAAATTTTCCGACTGAAACTCAGACCCTTTTCGGGGTTCTTTCCCGACCATACAGCTCGCTGCAAGCCCCGCGGGCGGTTCCCGCCACGCAGGTTTGTCTGGTGCGGCTTCTTCCAGGAGGGGCTGAGAACAGGTGTTTGGCGCCCTCTGCACATAACTGTCGTGTGCAGGGTGCGGCCGGGCCAGCCCGCCGTGCGGGGCCGAGGCCGGGCTGGCATCCTTTGCCCAGCATCCCTCTGCCCGCTGTGGGCCGCCCCCCAGGACCCCGCCTCTGCCTTTACTTAGACACCTGCGGGCCCCTGGAGGACGGAGGCGGGCAGCCCAGGCAGACACCAAACGAAAGATGCTTAATTTCTTAGTGCCAGATAGAACCGGGAAACTGACTTGCTGGGAAAGCCCAGGCTCTTACACCTGGGTCTGTGATGCTTTCAGACCTGTCTGCTTTCGCAGTGCAGGCCGGGGCGGCCCTCACAGCTGCTGTTGACGAGGGAGCCCCGCTCTGCTTTTCCAGAGACCGAAACGTTTCGAAGGCTCACAGACCACGCACTGCAAAAATGTAGAAGTGTGTGCAAGTTGTTCCGTAAATTAGAGACTCTTTTGGTATAGTGACTTTTCCAGAAATTTCGAGAGTACCGGGAACAACTTTTGGGTGCATGGAGGGGAGGGATGGATATGGGAATTTAAAAACTGCCGACCCGCGTGCAGCTCTCGGAGGGGAAGACCCCTTCACTGAGAACATTAAACCATGGACGACGGCATTTGCGTGTGAACGGTCATCGCTAACAGGTTAAGACCACGCGGAAACTCCTCCCCCCGAATAATTCTGGCCAGTGTGTTTTGGGATAAAATTAAGGTCTTCGGGGCCCCTCCCCAAAACGACTGCAGTTATCCCTAAGCAAAACGAGGAAGGATACGCTCCTTCCCAGGCCTGGGGAGTAACCTGCCCGGTGCGCGTGCCGATCTGCGGCCTGGAATCCCGTCCACTCTCCACGCCCCCACCCCAGGCTTCCCGGCCAGGCCGCGGCCTGAGCTCTGCCGGTCCCCCAGGGTCCCCGCCACACTCACTCTCCCCCGCACTGGAAACACAGCTCAAAACGTCATCGTTCCCACGAAAGCTTTGCTCCGAGAGCCCAGTTATACCTGCCGGTCCAGCCTCCGTCCTCCAGGCCGGGCAGTGTCGGGCGAGGGGCGCCGTGGACGATGGTCAAAGCAGTTGAAGGGGCGGGAGACGGGGAGAGGGCGAGTGGGGAGGACCTGGGAAAGAGGTGGGGGCCGTGACCGGAAGGAGCGCCGTCCTCTCTCGCAGGAAGAGGCCTGCGGCCCGCCCAGCCCCGTCCCCGTCCCGGTCCCGAGCTCCGTGCTGTCTGCTCCGGACGCTCCTTCCGCGCAGGTGCCCCTGCTGGTGCCGCCTCCTGCCCAGGTGCACCTCGCCCCACTGTTTCCATGGCGACGAGGGCGCGGCCCTAGATCACATCTGTGACCCAGTGCAGCGTCATTCACAGCCGCCGGGGCTCGAAACCGCTTAAGTGTCCAGAGACAGATGAACGGAGGAGGAAGATGTGGCGTGTGGAAGGACGCATGGGACGTTATTGAGCCATAAGAGGAAGGAAGTGCAGGCGTTGGCGACAACATGGACGGACCTCGAGGGCCTGATGCTGCGTGAAATAAGTCAGAGAAAGACCAACGCCACGCGATCTCACGTGTGCGTGGATTCTAAAACGCTCACCGCTGGGGACAGAGATCAGGCGGGTGGCTGCCAGAGGCGGGGCTGGGAAGAGAGAAGTGGGCGCAGGGGGTCGAAAGGTGCGAGCTTCCAGTCCTAAGGGAAACGAGGCCTGGCGATGCGACATACAGCGTGGTGACATACGGCGTGACTACAGTTAAAAATACTATATGTTTGAAAGTCGCCTAGAGAGTAGATCGTAAACGTTGTCATCATAGTTCTGAAATTAACACGATGCTGTGTGTCAATTACATGACAATAGAACAGGACAAAAGAGAGCCTAGGAAACTCAAGAGGGAAAAAGATGCGATGAAACTAATATTCAATCAAAAGTGCTCACCGATAATAACTTCTGAATAACAAAATTACCAAATATACGTATGTAAGTAAGTATATGTGTTGGAGGTTTCTATGAGCAGACAATGAGCTAAGTTTATTATCACGTATTATCTTATTTAACGACCTAAACAACTTCACGGCATAGCTACTGTTATACCTGAAGCTCGGGGAGGCTTTACCTGCGTAAAGTACCCCATAAACACTGGGCTCACTGCTTCCACGCTGCTCCGTATGTCCCCATCCTTCCGGCTAGCTTGTGAGAACCACACCTTACTCAAGCCTTATAGCCTCCAGAGGACCTGACCCTGGAATAAAAGGTCACCGTGTGACCTTGCAGAGGTCACTGGTGACCCACGTGGGCAGAGGCAGAGCGTGGGGTGTGTTAGCAACAGTTATATGGGTGTCCTACGAGCAAACTCGGTGTCTTTTAAAATTTAAATTGATGATAAACATGAAAATTAGATGGTCTGTTTAATTTTACATATTTAGTTATGCAGATTAATTCCTATTATAATAGAAATGTGTTATAAGTAAGATATTTGGAAGCCTGAGAGAATGACTAATATCACTAACGCAACAGTTAATATAAAAGAAATTCCAGTACGACCAAAGGGTTTGCCTGCTCCCATAGGAGACATTTGGCCCCTTCTTGCTTGTTCTGACTTACGGAATCATGTGCTTAACATGCAAGCTAAAAATTCGTCTATAATTAGATCTGCCTAAAAGTGAATAAAAGGCATTCCGAAAGGTCTTCAACAAAATAACATTAAAGTGGCCATATGTTTCACTTGGCTTCAAGTTGCAAAATATCACAATGTTGTATGCTATTAATGTCATAAACTTATATGGCTTTTCAGCTGATCCAAAATCCAAGGAGAGGGAAGTCAGTCAAATAAAAAGGAGCAAAAGCTCAAGATACAGGAAAAGAAATACTCAATATATTTTTTTCGAAACAATTCAGGTGATTCCACTGTCCATATTGCAACTTTCCTGTTTACAAACATCGGACTGATTTTCAGAAAGTCATTCGGTTCCTGATATGCTTTAGAGCAGCAAGACAGACATCTGGTCGACAGAGCGGCCAAGCGCACATTCCTGCGGCGCGTTTGGTCTCCCCTTCATTCTTTTTTCTTTCTGCAAAACTAATGGGTAGGGAGCCCGCGGAGCAGAGAAGAAGAGGTGCCCCACCTTCCACCAGCTCCGCTTCTGCAAAGTAATGCAGAGTGCATTACTGCGACTATGTATTTGTAACACCTTAATTGTCTTAATGATAATATTTTAATTATAAAGTAATTTCATGTTTACCGTAGAAAATTGGGAAAATGCCAAATAGTATGAAAATTATCCAAAAGTTCCACTTTCAGGAATGATAGAATAAATGATTCCCGCCAATGCTTCAGCTGGGGAAAAAAAAAAAATAGACAAGCTGGACAAGAATAAAAATCCGTCGGAAGACATCAAACGGCTAACGAAAGCAAGGGAACATTGTGAGGCAAAGATCCAGCAAAAGAAAGGAACTCGGAGAGCCTGGCTCCTCCCCAGGGCCATTTCAGAGAGAAGGCGAGGAGCGAGCACTGCCCCAGATTCACGAGGATGGGAACAGTTTAGAGCCTGCGGAGGGGAGGTTCTCCGGACGTCTGAAGGTTACGGAGTGTGGGTGACGCAGAGGGATCATTGGTACAAGGACGGCACCCTCTTCCTCCCAGACCCTGAGCAGACGAAGGCTGTCTGGCATCGCTAATGCCTCTAGCCACCTTCAGAAACGAATGGAGACACCCTCCGGAGAAACGGTAATATCGTCCCACACCTCAATTATCTCTACGATGTTTGATACGCATCAGTCATTCCGTTAAAAAAATAAAAAAATAAAATAACCAGGCTAATGGGAAGACAAGAAAAAACAAGACTCAAAACCAAGGAGAAAACAGACATTATCACTAATATGTTTAAGTGACTAAAAAACAAGATCGATTTTTTTTTTCAAAGAACCTGAAGTTTATAAAAATGAAAACTATAGACGAGATCGAATGCCATCGACACAAGGACACAGTGGCTGAAGGTAATAGATTAGACACGGTAGAGGAGAGAATCAGAGAACTTAAGAGCGAAGAAAAAAATCTTGAGACTGAAACAGATAGAGTCAAAAGGCGGAATAAAGAGGCCTCGGGAGGAACGGGGTTCCCGGAAGGAGAAAGCGGAGAACTTGGGCGCGCGCGGGATGCACGGGATCACGCGAGATTTCCGGAAAGTTTAGAAACGCGAGCGAATGAATACGATGTTTTCCGGACACCTTGAATCTGTAAAAACGAAAGGATATTATCTACATTTCCAGACATGAATGCCCTATAGAGTCGACCATCAACAACAAAAAACAGTGGGGTTATGAGTCAGAAATAGTACGTAAAAGTTACGACAAGGGAGGAAAACTGAGACGATAAAGAAAAATACAATTGGTTCATTGAATGACTTATAGGTCATAAGTGGTAGCGGATGGGAGTTGAAAGACGTAATTAAGACCGACAAACCAAATAGTAGAAGCCTAAATAAATAGAGAGCTGGAAGACGAAGGACGTGATACGGAGAGATGTAATGTATAAATACAAATATTATATAAATACTAAAATATAAAGATATCTATCAATTATATAAAAATACAAACCTTCCTAACAAAAAAAAAAAAAAAAAAAAAAAAAAAAAAAAAACAGCCTGTAATTTTGTGGTAAGTATATAGTGAGAGCCCAGGGTAAAAAAATACATGTTTCCAGAGTGTGTTGGCATAATATTAAAAGGATAGGAAGCAGCAGTAGTGAGAGAGTTCAGGGTCCATGGCAGTGTTGGGAAAAGGCCCAAGCCTTCAATTTGATTAGAAGGCGCTGAAGATTAGTTCTAACTCAAAAAAAGCCAAGTCGATACTCATTGCACATGGATGATAGAATCTGAAGAAAGAGATTTTAGAAAAAAGCTGGGGTAACAGAGAAAAACATGCAAAAACTGAAGAGAAAGCAGGGAATTCGTACCCCAACATATGACAAAAAGAATCTAGCCAAAAAGAAAAGCATTAAAATGAGACAAGCATCGAAATATAGAGAAAGTGCCCAAAGCTTGAAGATCTAAAGGAAGACAAAACATTAAGCTTCCATGCAGCCCAAACGGTGTGCGGGCAAATCGCGACGCAGGTAACTGGTTAACGGTGAAGCCCAGCAGAAGCTGGAAACGAAGCTAATAATCAGCGTTAATACGGGTTCTCCACGAAGACGTCGGCTGGAACTACAGATTGGAACGAATAAAAACCCTTTAAATAGGTGGCCAAGCAAGGTATATAGAAAACCCAATTCCCCCAGCAGAAGAAAGCAGCTAGTTTGACACTCAGAGAATTGCAAACTAAGAACCGCAGAGATTTCGGCCACAAAGCTAAAGCTCAGGAAACTTGCAGCTTATTGGGATCATTAGCTCTGGCCTAATATTTTCTGTCTATAAAGAAAACAAACCTAAATCAAATTGATATCAAAAAGGCTCCTTCTATCAACATTAGAAAAAACTGTCAATTAAAAACTCTCGGGTTAACGGCTAAAAACAAACCTAAATTGTAGAATTTCTTTAAAAACTGAAGAGAATGGAAAAGGCACAGTGACATCGATAAGATAAAATAAAAGCCACAGCCAGAAGAAAGATCATAGTTTAATGCTGAAAACGCTGAAAAAACGGAACGACAGAAAGAAAGAGTAAATATTCTACCCATCGAACCAGAGAAAGAAAAAGAATGTGACCTAAAATAAAGCAGAAAGAGGAAACGATAAAGATAAAAGCTGAAATTAATTAAGCTGGAAAAATAAAAAATGGAACTAATAAATAAATTTAGCTGTCAGTTTATTGAAAAAAGGGAGGGAGGCAAATCACAAGCTACTCTAATCACGAAAAAAGGGAAAAATATAAACACACAAAATAAGAAACGACAAGGGGGAAAGAGCCACTAAAATAAAAGAATTTTTAAAAACATGAAACTACTTTGTACAGCCCTGAGTAAATAAATTTGAAACCTTCAAAGTGGTGGTAACTTCCTAGGAAAATATAATTGATCGCAGCTAACCCCTGTAGAGATAGAAGCTTAGCTAGGCCATTCCGCAGGCATAATATAGATCGTCGCCCGAGAACTAAACCCCGAGACCACCCGCCCGACATCGAAGGGTCCACAGGGAATTCCAAGGGCCAGCTAACTCCCGTGCCCCTTAAAATGTTCCAGACACGCAAAAAGAAAGAAGCTTTCGAATTATTTTTATGAATAAAAGGCCGAATTTCAGCGCGCCCAGCAGCGGTTTGCTCAAATGATTTTTATGAAATGTACTATTGATACCAATGAAGCGTGTGTGATAAGCCCCCAAATCCGCAGTCTGCTGCACGGACGAATGTCGGACGCATCCTCCCTGCTCTCAGACAAAAAGGAAGAATGGCCTCTAGTACCACGGCCACACGGCTGGGACTGCGTTATGCGACAGAAGCCGACCGCAGAAGTCTATAGACGCCTGAATCAGAAAAATAATAAAGTACCAGAAGCATCTCTATTTGTAGATGACGAGTCTCCTGGCGGACTTAAGAGCAGCAGTGATAAAATGAATAGAAATGACAAAAGGATTCACCGGCTCACCCGGCGGGAGTGACGCTTCTCACCTACGGACGATGATCAGAAACACAACGCGAGAAAAGACGACAACAAGAAGAGAGGACAAAAACTAGGAAATGGAACCAAAAATGTTCAAAACGTAAGAGGGGAGCTTAAAAATCCTCCTGAAAGGCACAGAACAGACTTGGGAACAAACGTAAAGGTCCGTTATTCTGGGCTAGACCTTAAGGACGGCGAGAGCTGCAAAGCCTTGAGGTCTCTGCAGCTGACAGTGTGGCTGGCGGGTGGGTCCAGCTTTCGGAGACTCTGGGCGTGGACGGTGAGACGAGGTGAAGGTGCGGCGTCGGTGGGAACGAGCGTGAAAAACGGGTACGTCGAGGAGCCGGGAGGTTAGGAAAGAAGCCTGTGGACCTGAGCTTCGGCTGGAACTATCGGCGTCCAGCCACGTTGCGTCTGAGCCTGGCTCCCTCCCAGTCGCCGGACCGGGGCTGTCCCAGGGTGGCGGGGCCGACGGCGTTGCAGAGGGAGACTCGGAGAGCAGCGAGGAAAACAGAGCATAAGGTGGCCGAGGCCGAGCAGCGGCCCCATCACCGCCGAGTGGGGAAGGGGGACATCCAGGTTTCAGAAGACTGCTAGACGCAGGAGTGATGTTGACACCTGAGCCCGAAGCTCACCTGTGGAGCAGCGGTGCGTGAGGGCCATGTGATGGTAAAGGCGGTCCCCGCCCAGGTATGGACTGGAGCTGTCACTGGGTCCAAAGACCCACGCGAAAATCACTTCCTTCTCCTCAAGTGTGAACTGCAGTGCACGCCCTCGGTATTGGTCAGAAACCACACTGGTTCGCGGCCAGTGGCTAACGGCTGTCACAGCACAAGGGAGCAAGGACAAAGCCCTGAGACGTCCCCTCTCCTCAGCCAAGACCGCAAATCAAGACCGATATTGCACCCCAGGGGTATGGACAGAAATTAGTGCCACCGTGAAAAGCTCGAGGGTGGTGGTCCCCATGGTATCCCCACTGGACCCGCCAGCCCGGGCCCTCCGCAGCTGCCGTGCCACAGAGGGAGGCGGCGGACACCGCAGACCGGCCAAGCTCCAGCCCGACTGCAGCTGCTGGCCAGACGTGGCCCCTTTGCTGGAACAGTCTCACGGCTGGAGGCAGGTGGACGCAGCCTTCGGCCGGGCACGTGTGTTCTTCTCGTCTCTCTCGGAACGGAGAACCGTGTGCATTCACCTGGGTGGACGACAGAATCATTCAAGGTCGGGCCCGTGGCTGGGTTAACCCTCCCGCCCGGGTCACAATGCAGCCCGAGGGGCTGGACCGAGGGGCTGGACCGTCGGCTCACTCCGCAGAATGTCGTATCGGTTCGCCACTGCCCTCAGGGTCCTGCGAGCATCACCCAGCGCAGGTTCAGGGTCGATGCGGGACCCTGCATGGCCTCACCTGAGACTCAGAGTCCAGCAAAGGAGGCGCGAGGCCACTGGACGCACCGGTCCCGTCACACGTCCCACCGCCCAGAAGCTGCCAGCGGGAAGAGCGATGGAACCGTGGTCGAAGGTGTGGCTGCGAGGCGCCATGGCTGGGGCCCACCTTCCAGCACACTCTAGATCACACCCACTTTACGGGGCGCTGCACTCATCGGGTGGAAGGTGCGGGCCCAGGAACCGGGAAGTGGCCGCTCAGGGATGTGTGCTTCCTGTGCCCACAGATCTGGGGGTGGAGGTGGGGGACAGAGGCAGAGACGGGGCAGGGAGCGAGGGAAGGAGGGAGGAGGTCCGACGAAATGTCAATTATCGAGTCAATTATCGATATCAATTATCAAGTGCAGGCGACGGGTTCAAGGTCACTCAGTGTCTCTCACTTCCGTCCTACGGGTCTGAATGTTTTCGGATGAAGAGGCTGGGAGTGGAAAGCACTGAGATGAGGGCCCATGATCGGGTTCGCATTTTGGAAAGAAAGCTCTGCCCCCACGAAGTACCCCACAAGCCCAGACGCTGTGGGTGGCAGGGGGTGGGGGCCAGCAGGCCTGGAGAACTTCCGGAGCCGGGGGAGGGGAGAAGGGAGCTGTGAGGAGAGTGAGGGGCGCAGCGGCCAGCGGGGGGCAGAGCGTCCCCCACTGGTCGCCGCCGACTGCAGCCAGGCGAGGTGGCACCACGGGAAGCGGGGAGCCGGGTCGGAGGAACCTCTCTGTGACTTTTGCAACTTCCTGAGAGTCTATAATTCATTCAAAATAAATGTTTAAAAAATTCACAGGTGGAGATTCATTTAATTTAGCAAAACCTCTCATCTAACACGCAAATCCCCCCAGGACTCTATTAGACATTTTCCCGCTACCGTGAACCTATTTAATCACGATTACTTCCTCTTAGCGGTTGGCTGTCATTTGATCGAGAACGGTCACTATTTAGACAGAGGTTCCTTGGGTGCGAGGCTGAGATCGGAGGCCGAGGGCTCCGAGCCTGGGGTGTGGGGCCTGGGAGGGGCCCCGGGGAGAGCTGTGGCTCCATCCCCTCCTCATGCACACTGCCCGGTGGCCCTGGGCGGAAATGAGCCACCTTCACTTCCACGGGCAGTTCTGGAATCTTCAAACCAAACTGCCTGTCGCACCAGACTCGACCACAGGCGACGAGGTCCTAGTCCAGCCAAGTGACCGCTGCTCAGCTGCAGTGGCACAGCAACCTCGGAGCTCGCGGACGGTTTCAGGCTGTGCGTCCTGTGCCGGGATCCGGTGCGTGGCACCAGGGGCCTCAGACAGACCCTGGCGGCATTTTGGAGCAAGACGGGGAAGCGGATGCTTTTCTCTGGCTCACAGAGAAAAGGGGCTCGGGAAGGGTTTTCAGTTGTTTCCATGATCCGTTACGAGACGTGCGGTCCTCGTCCTCCGGCGTCGGACTGACCTTTAAAGGTTGGGACCGCATGTTGAGGTGACCGCGTGTGTGGGGGAGACCGCATGCGTGGGGGAGACCGCGCGCGTGTGGGTGACCGAGCGCGTTGGGGTGACGTGCAGCGTTGTGGTGACCGTGTGTGGGGTGACGGCCTTAGCATTAAGGAGCTGACCAGCGTCGCGTGGGGAGTGACGCTATGCGTGGGGTGACTTCATTGACAGCGATGGCGATAGAGAGGTGACGGCGTCGCGGTAGAAGTGACGCGTGCGTTGGGGTATGCGGTGACGTGCCTGGGGAGTGACGGCGTGCGTGGGGAGTGACTGCGTGTGTTGGGGTGACCGCGTGTGTTGGGGTGACGGACACACTTCCTTCTCTGTCATAGTTTTCTCGTCCACTGAACAACTGGCCAAATCCCAAACGTGTGTCCTCCGAAAGGACGGAGGCCTCGTGGGGCCACTCGTGTCCTAGAGGGTGACGATCGAAGGGTAAACAGGTGCCGGGCCTGCTCCGCCGTGGCTCAGACACAAGCCGACTTAGCAGGACTCGGGCTTTTTAAGAATCAGACTCAGTAAATAAGCATTTCCACTCCTGCGACGGCTTCGGCGCCAGCTGCGGGGACCCGGGCGGGGGCGACGTCACCCCTCCCGCCCTGTCCGCACAGGATGAAGCCGACGCAGAAGCAGAGAACGCAGCTCTGGCTCCAAAGGACGCGTCCTCCATGCTCAGGAAGGTCGGGCCACAGCGCTTTCGGGGGAAACCCCCACCGACCACGACGGACGCGGGCACCTCGGCCGGCGATCTCGGGCACCGAGGAGGACGTGGCATCGGCTTCACTGTGAAGCGCTCCCAGGTGACACGCTGGAGCAGGACACGGAAAGCCGGGGGCCACTAGAATTGGCCTCCCCTCTGAAGGCGGACGTGTGTGCTTGAACCTCTCCCGCCTCGTGTTCCCCAGACACATCCGTCCGCCTGGGGGCCGGGGAGCTCCATGCCCTGCAGGTCCTGGAGCAGAGGCAGGGAGCGGTGGCAGGTGACGTCTTCAGAGAGCGTCCCCGTGAGCCGCCGGCCTGTCAGGCGCAGACCCCTGGCTCTAAGCGATCAGCGGCCTGACGCCGAGGGGTTTGGGGGGCCCGGCCGCTTCCGTCTGCCGTCCACGCGCCGAGTCCCTGCAGACCTGAGCTTTCACCGGCCTGAGTGGCCGCAGCTGGGGTCAGGCGCACGCCACCCAGTGCCCTCGCCATGGTCTTCCCTTTAATGTCCCCCTCTCCCCACCTGTGGCCTCAAGGTCACCAGGGAGGGTGGGCTAGGGGAGCAAGAAGACGGCACATCGGCGGTGGAGGCTGCGGGGTGGGTCTGGGGGGCGGGGCCCCCTGAAACCCCGGACGCCCCCGGCTGTTTGTCGCAGCACTGGGGAGACGGTGGCGGTTTCCACGCTGCCCCCTTGGGAACGCTGGCCCTCCGAGGCACATGGGCCCCCGCAGGCTCGGCCCTCCCCTTGGCCTCTCCTTGAGTTGGGGTGTCTTCCTGCCGGAGGGACCTGGGCTGAGCAGCAGGCGGGGGATGGCGAGGAGCTGCTACCCCAGGCTCCAGCCTCGGCGGACATTTTACACCTCACTTCTCCATGACAAGAAAGGTGGCTGGGGTTCAAGGCAGGATTCTGCCCAGGAACTCGGGGTTCGCCTGCCGCCCAAGCTTTCTGTGGGACCAGAGGATGATAGAATGACCAAACCCCGCACCTCTGAAAGCACAAGCTGAGAAGGAGCTCGGCCCTCTGGTGAGGGTCTGACCGGGACCTGGTAGACAGGGGTGACGTCCCCCTCTGTCACCATGGACGTCGTACTTCTGCTGATGCAGCCCCGACCCACCAAGCAGCCACCGAGCTCAGCGGAACCTCCTGACTGAGGCCGACGCCGCCCCCCACCGACACTGTGCCTCTGGGGACGCCGTCCTCCGGCTAGGTCTTAAAGAAGGGACATCTGTCAGACAGTACGTCCAGACCGCTCGGCCCCACGTGCCCCTCCGGCCACCTCTGCAGTGGCCCATTCCCAGTGGGCATGGGAGGGCGTCACACCATGGGCACCGATGTCACTGAGCCTGGAGCCTGTGCCCACAGCCGGGACGTGGCAGGAGGGCAGCTGACACGGGAGGCCCACCTCGTCCGAAGGGGGTGGAACCTCCTCCGGGGTCTCAGGGCGTCAGGCACCAGCCCCCACGACAGCAATGCGCCTCTGTCGCGACGGCCCCCGCTCCCGGCCCCACCCCTGCCTCTGCGATCCCCGTCCCGGTGTCCACTCCCAGGAGGACCCGGCTCGGGCCCTGGGAAGAGAGCCGGAGGCGCGGTGATGGAGCCAGCAGCCCGAAGCCGGGGAGGGGACACGGCCCGGGCGGGGGCCGGGGCCAGCTGCACTGTGAGGGCAGAGCTGGCATCGTCCGCCCAGGAAATGCCAGCCAGCCCCCGGGAAGCGACGGCGCTCGCTCCGGCTCCTCAGACGTGGGAAAGCCAGGGCTGCGACAGGGCCGCTGGCCGCAGCCCTCAGCCCTCCCGGCCGGGCCCTGAACACACAGGCGGGGCGCGGAGGGGCCGGCCCGGCCCAGGACGCTCGTCCCCACTGCGGGCCACTCACGCACGGCCTGCCTGGGCCCTGTTGCGGCCACAACAGTTCTTGGATCTGCTGCTGCACCCGGGCCAGCGCTCAGCCGGTCCCTCCCTGCCTCTCCCCCTTTCCCTCCACCAGGGAGCTGAGGGGTTCCCCAAACCCCCAACAAGCCGGAGAAGGACCCCGCGCGTGTGGGAAATCCGTTCTATTTTGCGTCCTCTGCAAGAAACCGCGTCGTCCTGAGGGCCACCCGTGTCCTGCTGGTGCATGGGCTTCTGAGCCGGGCCAGCGAGGGGCACAGCGAGGGCCCGGTGTGACCTGTGGTCCCCCCACGACCCATGCCAGCTCCTGGAGCAATCCCGCTGTCCCCACAGCCACGACGTGACACTATGCCGCCATGTCCCCGCCTCGCAGATGTGGGGTTAAGCCGTTCGCCCCATCGTGACTGAGGCTGCCTGGTCGCTCTGCCCACTGCACCATCCAGCCCCTCACGGGGTCAAGGGCAGGGCAGGGGCAGCCGGATCGGTTTTCAGCCGTCGATTCGATGCCTTTCCGTCGTGTCCATTGTTGCTTCGGCTTCCGACGCTGAGAAGCACCGAGCTCGAGGCGTCTCTTCCCCCAGACTGACCTGCCACTCCACGTCCTTCTCTGCAAATAGCTACGGCTCCCATGAATACGTTTTCATGTTAAGAATGGACTTCCACGAGCTCTCTGGCAAGTTGCCGGCGGCTCTGTGCCTCCGTCTCCCCGTCTGTGCAAGGAGGCCCAGCCCCCTCGCCGGGCCACTGGGGCGACAGGGTGGGGCGGGCGTCAGGGCCACGTTTTTATAAACGAGAGAGAAACTCCTCGTCTCTCGATGCGAATCGCGACGCCGGCGTTTCGTCGGCCTCTTGACCTCACATATGGAAGTTTCACATTTTCAGAGAAATAGAACCTTCCCATTCTGCTTCTAACTTCGGCATCGTGCTTAGAAAAGCCTTTTCACCCCCAGAGTGTAAAAATATTCACCCACATTCCCCTCAGATTCCTTCGCCGTTTCATTGGTGCTAACTTATCTCTCCGAAGCATCTGGAACTGATTTTATTGCGAGGTAAGAGGCCAACTTTTTTTTTTCCCCAAAAGCTGTAACCACCTACGCCAGCAACATTCCCTGCTCGATCCGTCTTGTCCACACTGACTAAGTCTCCCTTTCATGTGAGAAACGCTAGCCCAGCCTGAGTCACTTCTGGGCTGTCTGTTCGCTGCCCTCGTTCCCTCCCTGCTGGCCCCGGCCGCGCTGTGGCCAGCGCCGTTGCCTACGTGTCCGCTATTTGGTGCTCCGGGTCGCTTCGCATCGCTCGCCAGGGTCGCCTTGCTCATTTTTGCCTATTTTTGCCTATTTTTGCAAATGAACTTACCCTCGTTTTGTCCCCCCAGGTCGACTTTTGGGATGTTAGTTGGAGTGCCGTCCAGAAGGCAGCGAAGTGCCTTCCCCAGGGGAGACGGTGGATGTCAACACGCGACCTTTAGGGACGAGACCGTCCCGCCCCCTCCCCGGGCTCAGGTAGGAGACTTGACCCCGTGTCTCCCGCTCCTCACTGTCTGTCCCGGGTCCCTCCGTGATTCCAGGGAGTGAGATGCGTTTTTCCATCTGAGCCGCATTTCATTAACACAAAGACCCCGTCGATATGAGATGCAACATTAACTGGATGTCACCTTCCCCGGGAAAATAAAAAGAGACGATGTTTAAAATACACAACGGACATGGAAATTAGTAAGTGGATGAAGTTGGTTCTGCTGACACACGAACATCTAGAAAAGTCCTGGATTCTCACACTCCCATTTCGTAATCAGCCACCGTGAACTCACATCGGTCCTGGCCGTTTTTTCAACCAATCAGATCATCTTCGAATAAGGAGGGAAAAAGGTCTCCTGGAGGTGGCTTGTTTTCCCTCGTCCTGCGACGGGTGGCTTTGCCGTCAGCCTCATTCCTGGGTCGCCAATGCCAGTGTCCCGTCGCCATGCCTGCAGCGAGTGGACGTCAGGACGGGCAGTGGCTGGCCCGCTCTCAGAAGGCCAGCACCCCCGAGGCGACCTTCCTGTGGCTTCCACAGGGTCCGCGGTCTGTGGCGCCGAGCGGCGCCTCGGGCCACCCCGCTGCTCTATGGCCCTTTAACCTAAGCGATCCGGGGGGCCTCCGTCTCCCCGACGTCGCGTTCCCCCGGTGCACGGCCGGACAGCTGCGTCGTTGCGTTCATTCACGGGGTGCCAGGGGCCCGTTTTCCCGCTGCGTCCCTGGCTCGTCTTTGAATATTGTTTCCTCCCATTTCTTCTGCCTCCTCTTCCGGACGCTGGGCCGTGCTCTCCTGCCCCTGCCCGTGTCTGCTTCTCCCCCGCTTTTCCAGTCGCTTCTGCGCTCTGCCTCCTCCCCGAGTGAGCGTCCTGCAGGCCAGCTTCGCCCCTTGCAGACCTCGCCTTCCGGACCGGCCTCCAGCCCACGCTTGATTCCGAAGCTGCCAAGCGGTTCGCTGGCGGCGGTTTACTCTGGCTGCCTGTAATAAACCCTTTAGGAGAGGATACTTTTCTCTTTTCTCAGCCACGTAATTGTCTACACCACCGTACGTTTCCATGGCTTCGTTTTCATCTTCTGTTGATGTGGCTTAATCGGTGCGTGGACACCGGTCACGACAGAGCGAACCGGACTCAGGGACCCTGAGGCTGACCTCGCATCTCCCGTGACGCGCGGCGAGGCCAGCGCCAGGCCTGCCCCGGCCCCCCGCACACGGCACCCGCGGGCTCCCACGCTGCCTGCCCCTGAGCACCCCAGGGACCCCATCCCGCTGAGGCTGGCGTTTGCCAGGAGGCGCACGTGTCCTGTGCACGCGATGCGCATGCCACGGACCCGTGCCGTCCCCACCACGCTGTCTCTGCCACGCTGCCCTGTCAGCTGCGCTCGCACTGGCCAGAGGGGCCGTAGTCTGGGGACTGGCCACCGAGTTAGGGCGTCATCACTGGGAATCCGTCTTCTGCTGCAACTGAGGGTGTAAACTCGGCGGCGGAAACTGGGGCGCCGCTCAGCCACAGGGAGGCCAGGCGTCGGGGCGACGGAGATGAAACTCGGACGTATTTTTCGGAACTCACACGCGAGCATTTTGAGTTTTCGAGGGTTTCCCCTCGTCGTGTCTTCTGTTCAGTACGTGCCCCGTCCGCTTCGAAACGACGTGAAGCTTCACCGTGTCCTTCTCTTCTCGCGCGGACGTCTCCCTGGGTTTTGGATTAGGACCGGCGTGCGGCGCTCTCCAGCTCAGGTGTGTGGATTCTCCAGCTCAGGTGTGTGGATCCCACAGTTCAGGTGTGTGGATTCCTCCTCGTGCTTTTGGCAGCTCAAGGGTGTCAGGGCTTAGAGAGAGAAGTGGCTGCTCCTGCTGGAGGCGCTGTTGGAGGCGGGGTGCATCTTCTCAGATGGATTTGGGGGGACATGGCCAATGGGAGGGAAAGCAGGCAGGGGAGAGGGCAGCTGCAGGGGGCAGAGCACGGGGACAGAGAGGGGTCGGGAGGGGCCGCACCCCAGCCCTGGGAGCAGGCGCCATGCAAACCTGGCTCGCCAGTCGCTGCTCTGTGACCTCCCGCTTCTGAGCGGGCACAGGAGTCTCTCCTCCTCCTCACCTGCCCGCCAGGCCGTCGCGGGGGTGGGATTTAAGCACAAGTCGGCAAGCCGTCTCGAGCTATGAAGCATTCTTATGAAAACAAATGGTTATTGAGCATCGTCCAGTTTGTTTTCTTAAATCCGGTCGAGCGGCTGCTCTCAGCCAGTCCCCGTCCTGAACCTTGAGCGGTCACCATCATCGTCATCGTCACGGCAATACTCATTTGTTCCCGCGCGTGAGCCTCGCACACACAGGTCTCTGTGCAGTCGGTGCTGCCACCGCTCAGATGCGGCCTGTGGCCTGTCGGGGCCACGAACACGGAGCAGGCCCCCGGTGTCCGAGCCTTCTCCCTCACTCTGTCCCCTTGGCGCAAGCTGGGGGCATAACGTACAGCCCTCATCGGCCATGGAAGCAGGGAGGGAGAAAGGGGTCCGGTGGGCAGGAGGAAAGATGGGGAACCTCAAAGAACAGCCACACTCAGTGCCCAGCGCCAAGGTGGCATCTGAGGTCAGCCAGGTGGCCATGTCCGTGAAACCTCAGGGCTCTGCGCAGGCAGTGGACCCAGCCACCGGTGTGTGGGTGGCCGGCGAGCCGCGAGGGGGGCCTGGGATGGCGAGGGCTGGGGAGAGCCTCCCCGTGGTTGGAAAACCCACTGCTTTGCAATTAAACATCTGTCCCCAATGTTATGTGGCAATGGACATTTTCATCCAGCTTTTATGAGTTAGTGAAATTTCCATTCTTTTAGCATAAAAATAGATAATGAATAAATCTGATGACACCAACGGAAAATCTCAGTTCCCCAGAAGGAAATGAGCCTGGCCACAGCACCATTCCGGAAAGCTGCTCCGAGAAGCCCCGCCTGGAACCCACATGCTGCTGTCCCGCCTGGGGACCCAAGGCTGTCACCTGTCACCTCCAGGTGTTGCCTAGGCAGGTAAGAGTCAGTCTAGATCTCCCTGGGCCAGTGAAAAAACTGGCACCTGGAAGGGCTCAGAGACCATCTTTGACCTTGGATTATGTGACGGTCACACCCCGGAGGGAACCAAGGACCCCAACATGCAAACCCCGACCTCCCTCAGCCCCGCCCCCCACAAGGGAGGCACCTCCTTACATGCCAGGGACTGCCTCCGTTTTAAAGCCATCCCTTGCCTGACGAAATGCCAACAAAATTCACAGAAACAGATATCTGTATACCCTATAGACTATAGATTAATGTATATTTAATATTTATTTGTTCTTGAATACAACTTTAGGTCACTGGTGTTCTGTTGACTTTGGATCTCCATTCAAAGGTTTCTGAGCCAGGCTAGAACTGTCCATACAGAGCACTTTTCCTTCCTGGCCTCCCAAAACCTTAAATCTTCATCTTAACTCCTGTCCCCACAATGCCAAAGCCACTGTTAAAAGTTGGTCATGACACAGAGGTGCAGCTTCAGAGGTTCGATGTGTCACAACTTGGGCCCCACGGTGCCCCACGGTGCCACACCATTGAGGATGAGCCAGACCTCCTGCCACCGCCTTCACTGCAGGTGACAGAGGTGGGGACGCCCCAGGCTGTGGCATGAGTGCTCAGTCCTTTGTTCTTTGCCAGGACCTGTGTCTCCCCACGATGGAGGGTCTCTGCCACCTCGGGAGGCAGCTGCCAATGTCACTGACAGCCTCACGGGGCCCTCGGGGCACCGGGACAGGAGAACGGTGCCCAGCCATGGGTGAGGAGGGTCGGGGGGTCAGGGAGGGTTCATCTCCCGGGGGCCGGAGCACATCCTCCAGAGGTACGCCGCCAGGGCGGGTGAAACTGCCTCTGTAAATCAGGACCGCCCTTGGCAGGTTTGTGCAGCCAGGGCCCTGACTTCGATCCAGAAATGAATTCCCGACGCCACAGATGCAGGCGTCCCTGTCGACCTGGAGATCTGAGCCAAGCACACGGCAGCAGCAAGTCCTCCTAGAACCCAGGAGTCGGGGAGACGGGAGGCCTGGCACCCAGCTCCTGACCTGGGGGCGTGCGCCAAGCCCGGACTTGTTGTGACTAATCGTACTGAACCTTCGCAAAGCATGACAATGGCGCCTGGTTTATGATGTCATTTATCTCTCTGCTTGTCATTAAACCATGAGCCGTGAGCGCCCCACCCGAATAGTCCAAGCGAAGCCAGTGAATGCGAAGTGCAAATTCCTTCCTCACGTCCTGGGCCGCGGACTTGCCATTGCGGGGTGGCCGCGAGGGCCGGCCCCACCCCCACCCCCACCCCCACCCCGACCCCGACCCCTTTCATCTGGGATTTGCGCATGGAGCAGGAAAGCAAACAGACTAGAATCAGACTCTGTCTTGGGAATCTACCTTCTTCTAAGCGGAATTAAAGGCCTGTCTTCCACTCCTCCGTGGAAAGGGATGGAAACAGCGGTGCCGGGTCCCGTCTAGTCTAAAGACCGAACACGGCAGCGTGCGCTGTGGGAGCGCTCGTGAGTTTTAAAAGTCTGCACATGGGGATGAACGCTGGGAGTCGGGGGTTCGTTCTCCCCAGCTCCGGGGCAGCCCACCTGCGCGGGGTGCTTTGGGTCTCGCCCGTCGGGCCTCCTAGCCCCGCCCACGTGCGCCCCGCGGCCCTGCCCTGCGGGGACACGGTGACCGGACGCAGCGCGTGGGGCGCGCGGTCAGCGAGGGGCTGGGCGCTGGCCTCGGCTGCGGCCCGCGGCCGCGGGGTTCCGGGCGATGGCGCGAACGCCTCCGGAGAACATTTTTTGCTCCTTTTATGTTTTCCCAGGAGGCCGAGCTGACACAGTGCGAGGGGGTCTGGGGGGTGGCGCTGGCGCCCGGCGTAGCGAAGGCTTCGCCGACGGCTGCTGCCCGCGCCTGGCGCGAGGTCCACCCTGCCGTGGACAGCGAGCGGTCAGTCAGGGATGCGCCCCGGGCGGGGACTTCGGCCGTCCTGGGGGTGGCCTCCCCATGGTCCAACGGCAGGCCCCGCGCCTCGGTCCCCAACCCAACTGCGGAGGGGCCCGAGAGACGGGGACGGCGGCGGGCGGGACGCGGCCAGCCCGGCGCCCTCCTGTCCACCCGCGGGCCGGGCCGGGGCGCAGCGGCCACGCACCCCCTCCACTGAGCGCAGCCGCCTGCCGACGCTGTCCGGAAAATAGTCACCCCCAAAATAACTGGCCCGTCCGCGCCCTCATCGCAGGGTCCAGCTCAGCCCAGCCCACGGGTCTGGGCGCCGGGGGCGAAAACGGCTCTGCCCTCTGGAACCTCGAACCCGGACCTGGGAGGAGGACAGAGGGAAAGTTTAGTCCCGTCGCTAACGGAAGAAAAA
The DNA here is from genome assembly GCF_902729225.1 of Pteropus medius. Lineage (NCBI taxonomy): Eukaryota > Metazoa > Chordata > Mammalia > Chiroptera > Pteropodidae > Pteropus > Pteropus medius. The sequence goes on along the minus strand of NW_024342466.1, from coordinate 3,121,028 downwards.
TGCCATGCCCTCCCCTCAAAAGGAGGAACACAGCAGTAGCACCCTGAAGTCGGGGGGAGGGGAGATTAATGGGAGCTGAAAACCCGCAACACCTGTGCGCCGCGGACGCCCTCAAACCAGGCAGGCACCTTGTCGTGAGTTTTATTTAAGGCCCCCCTTCTCCAAAGGTAAACTACGTCCAAAACCCGTCTTAAAAGATACTCATTACAAAACGGTGTTTCTAAGGAACAGAAGCAGCTCAGCCAGCCAGAGGCGTGAACGCAACTCCGCGAGCTGTAGGACGTGCAAACAGCCGACGTCGCGGAGCCGTCGGAGATAACCCCGAAGCCCCGCGTATGGCGACCTCGTGCCACAGGTGACTGAGGGGACACGGAAGTCAGGAAACGGCGGGACGTGTACCTAAGTGTAGAGATCATACGAAGACACTAACGGCTGTTTCTTAGCGAGCAGATTATCGTGGGTCTATCCCACTGTATTTTCTGACTTCAATAAAAATCTATTACTTGGGGGGCAAGAAAAATCAATATCTGGAATTTTATTTTGAATACAAATAAGAAACATAAATCGCCTATGCATTCAATTGAAACAGCTAGAAAGAGGACACGATATTCCTAATTTAAAAATATAAGAGGAAGGAAATAAAGAACAAGCGATAAGTTAAGGTATTAAAGAGAGTGGTGCCATTAATAAATAAAACTACGTGTTCTCTGAAAAAACAATAAGTAGACGAAGAATAGAATGTGCATAAGCCCCACGACCTCGATTATCTTTGAAAGTGTAGGAGATGCTGAGACGTGAACAGGCCAAGATGGGACTGGTGCCTGCACTTGGACATTAGGTTCATATATTTTTTCCAAATGTTTTACCATGAACATAAATTCATTTTACAGTCCTAAAAAATTGACGCTGGAAATAAGTATGAAGGGGAAAGATAAGTAAACAGAATTTTAAATGGAAATGTTGACAACGGAAATGATAGACGGTTCAAAAACGGCGAAAATGAAAATTAAACCAGCGCCGGCGGAACCGCAGACTTAGAACACAGGGTCCTGCTCCGACCTCAGCCCTGGACTCCGGGGCTCCGGATGCGGCGTCTCGAGTGTCCTCGGCTCTCTGAGTCGCCCCGTGAATGTGTGTGCCTTCGGTTCCTTTCCTTGGAATTAGCTCGTTAATGTCGATGCTTATTCAACCTGCAACTTATTTGTATATTAAAATGTTGTAGGCGCGTTAGAGCTAACGTTCCAGATCTTTCCAAAGCACAGTGATCCGTCTGTGGCATTTGGAAATATATTGGGTTCTTCGAAGTTTGATGATGTGTTTCTGGCGGAGCTGCAGGGAGTCGCCCTCATACCTTGCAGTTAGAATAAAACGCACATTCTCCCCGGATTTCAAAACATCTAGCAGATCGGCTTAAAGCACCCCCATGTCTTAACTCGGGTTCTGTCGACGGGAAGTCCAGGTGCCGTGTGACCGCGCTCTCTTCACGGGGTCTCAGACGCAGAAATCCGGGGGGCGGCGGGCCGCATTCTCACTGAGCTGCTCATCCGGGGTGGAGCCCGCTCCCCGGCTCCCTCGGGTCGTAGGCAGAGCTCTGTCCCTCCCACGGCCTTAGGACTGGGGCCCCCGCCCGCTTGCAGCCCGTCCAGGGGCTGCTCCTCCCTCAGAGGGCAGCCGGCGCCTTTGCCACCCGGCCCCGGCCAGCACGGGGCCTCACCCCCTCAAGAATCTCTCTCTCGCTCCGGTCCTCAGGCTTCCTCTGTCCCTGACCTCTAAACCCAGACCGAGGGTCGTGGGATTAGGTCGCATTCTCGTGGTCGTCTCTCCTTAAAGTCGACCCTGCCATTTCACAACCCAAGAGGTTTGCACGTGACACGGGGGGTGCATGCCGAGGGGGACGCAGGTATCCTTAGAACGCGTCCCACCACACGGCCCCCCGAAGGACCTGAAGTCTGGGCCACAGACAGCGCCTCGTCGTTACAGACGTCTGCGAGTGGGTGAGGACAGTCGCCCCCTGGTCTCCGTAGGGTGGTGGATTTGAACTTGATTCCAGCTGGGGAGGCAGCTCCGGGTCAGTCTAAGCATAAGCAAGTCCCGGCTCTGCCTTCCTGGTTAGACTCAGCGTTCCTGGCTTTTTCCTCCACCTGCGCGAACCCTGTGGAAATCATTCCTAATGGTCCGTGGAAAGATCAAGGCCCAACGAAACTCAGATGTCTTCAGTTGCCATGTGCTAATTTATTGGCAGCATGCGCCGTAATGCTTTCCTGATTATTTCCTGGTTAGGTCGCTCTACCAGATGAAAAACGGTCCAAGACAGTTATTAATTAAATGCAAATACAGCCACCAAATGCGAAGATCCCAAACTCTTCTATTGCAAAGTGTCTTTTAAAAAAGAGAGACAGACAGACAGACAGACACTGGGCGGAAGAGAAATTTGTCATACGTGTCCGCTTTATAATTTTATTTTCACACATATGTGATCATCCGTATGCAAGTAACTTCTGGCTTCATTTCCTATCAAACGATTCTTTGAACTTGTTTTCCTTCTAAAATCATCCCAAGTAAACTCATATTAACTAGTGAGTCAGACCGCCTTTGTTAACAACAACGAAAAAAAAAAGGAAAAAAAAAAACAGAAAAATGCCGTGGAGAGGAAATCGAGCCCGTTGCCAAGGCTGAGAGGAGGCGGCGGTGACGGGCAGCGCGGCTCCCTCTTCGCAGGCACAGGGGACCAGAGGGTGCTGCGATGCCGTCTCGTCATTCTACCGAGAAAGAGACTGAGACAGAGGGAGACGAAGCGACTCCACGCCTCGTGGCTGGTCAGTGGCTAGTTAGTGGCCGGCGAAGGGCTCGTTTGCCCGGGGTCCGTTCCGTGGCCGGGCCATCTCCCCGAGCTCTGGAACAGGGCCGAGGAGCCGCCCTGAGATGCTTCCGACCCTCCTAGGGTTTCATGCCGAGGGCGTTGCTGACAGAAATGCACAATGACGCAAATTAGGCAGATTCTCATGTGTTGCCGTTTGAACAGAGACCGAACATCTGACTCCACTTGGCGCCTTGCAAGGAACCTTGCAAGCAGCCTCGGCTCCACCCTGACGGTCCGCTGGGTGGGCTGAGCAGTGAGGGGCGTCTCGGGGCTGGCGGTCATTTCCAGGAAGGCCGGCCGGGTGTCCCCTGCACCCTTCCCCGCGTGCCACTGCGTTCCTCTTGCCCTTGAAGCCTATCATCTCTCTAGCTATCGAAGGGGTCGTTGGCAGTTTCCTAAGTTATTCGGTGCTGTTTTTTCTTATGAGTAAGGGACCTTCTGAAGGTCAAAAAGTATTTGCAAACAAATCGATTTAAGTGGGATGCGTTGACATAACAGGCACTGATCGTACTTTAGGTGTACAAGAAAAAAACAATTATAAAAGCCTGTGGGTTTCATAAACAAGAACTTGTAAACACCTTTGAAATACAGGGTCTGCTGACCCTGGACTTTTGGGGGCAGACGAGCTCTTGTCCATGTGCCTGTCCTGGGCGCTGCAGCATAGTCAGCAGCCGCCCTGGCCTCCATGCGCTCGGTGCCGGTAGCATCTCTCCCCGCCCCGACCCTGTCGTGACAATCAGCAGTGTCTCCCGAGCCTACCGGATGTGTCCTGGGGCCCAGGTGGCACCAGCCACTGTGGGGCTGGGCATCAGCAGCGCCTTTCCGAGCTGAGCGGGAATAGCGCCCGAGGTCATCCAGAACCCAGAAGTCCTCAAAGGCAGTTTTACGGCAAAATCGATGTCCAGCATCACCGAATACGTTTCTACAGTTCAATTTAAAGAATGTCCTAACAGGCACAGCTGACAGAGGAACAGGCTGCCTGTTAGAAGATAGAAAATCCCCTATTTGTCAATCTATCAGCAGGTGCATTCGAGAGGGAGGAGGGTCGGAAAACTCCAGTGCAGACCGACGCAGAGGCAGGCTGCCCGCAGCGCAAGTGAGGACCAGGGCGGCCCTTAGCCATCTCGGTCCAAGGGCCTGGCACTGGCAAGCGAAAAAGCGATCTCTGTCCGTAGAACGCTGACTCCGAGAGCCCAGCTTCCCATCAGTTACACACAAATCTGCATGAGGAGAAACGCTCAGGCAAGGTGAACTTACAAATAAAAAGCATAAAACACTCGAAGAAACCTATCGCCTGCCTTAAGACACAATTAATAGAACCAAATCACGGGAGAAATTATACCCAATGAAATTGGGAGAGATGGAGCAACTTGAAAAGAACTTTAAATTGTTATAATTTAAGAAAATAGGATGAATAACAACGATCGAGAACAGAAATGTCACGTTTAAGAAGAATGCACTTGGGAATCTTGGAACCGAAAAACGCAGTCATTGAGATAAACAAACAATCGATAGATGGCTTAAATTGTATGCTAGAAATAAATGAAGAGCAACAAATTAGCGCAGAGAAGGATGCCACGCAGACGGCAGCACAGAGACGAAAAATAATCTCAGAGACACGAAGGGCTGACCGAGTCCCAGAAGGAGCAGGGAAAGGAGGCGGGTGAGTGGGAACACGTAAGCCAATGACAGCATAGAACGATCCGTCATTGAAGAAATATATGAATCCTCGAACTGAGGAGATTCGCTAAGAGATGAGAACGATTAAATTTTTAAAAAGGAATCCAGACGCAGACGTATGATGAGAGACATCAAGGAAAAAACAAAACGTTTAAAACATCAGAAGAAATGACAGATCAACCGCAGAGTTCGCAGCAACGCAGATATATGACAAAGCCTTGAAGTAATGGCTCCAATGCCAAGTAATCGTCCACTAGAGCCCTGCGTCCAAGGAAGCTACCAGCAGCATGTTTAGACATGCAATAATTAAGACTGTGCCTGCACCAGCGGCTTCCGAATTTGTCCCCAAATGGGAATCAACCTGGAAGTTTAATAAGTGCCGATGTCTATGTCCCACTCCCACAGACGGTGGCAACTCGGAAGTCAGGGGCGCGTCTGGGACCTGCCAAAGCCCGTGACTGTGAGATGGCCACCGATGAACACGTTTTAAAGAGACGGAGAAGAAAAATAACGTCCCAACTTAATTACAGTGTGAACTGCGTTTGTCCCACATGTCAGGTACACAGCAGTCAGCTACATGCGGTGCATAAAGAAACACCCCAAACACGGGGAACGGAGAGGCCGGAAGGAAAGAGATACGAGATGATTCCAGCGCCTGCTAAACAAAAGAAAGTTTGAATGGATTTATGAACATCACATAAAACAGATTGTAAGGCGAGAGCATTATTAGGAATAAAAGGGTCACTTTCAATGATAAAAACAATAACTTCCTGAAAGATTAATAATCTGCAATGCCCACACATCCAATTACATAGCCTCAAGCACACAAAGCAAAACTCGACGGAACCATAAGCCGATGAATCCATTTACTAACAGATAAATCAAGCTTTCGAAACGTCGGCAAGAATAGAGAAATTGAAACATGGTAATTCGTCTATGGGATATAGACAGGTGAGAAATAGAGACGGGGATGGGGTAGAGGGTAAGGAATTAGGTAGGGGTAAGAAAGGATAATGGGGGGTGGGGGTGGGGGTGGGGGTGGAGGTGGGGGGCGGGGTGGGGAGGCGGGGGATGGGGCGAGATTGAGGCGGGGGCGAAGCGGGGGCAGGGTGGGGCGGGGAGTGAGGGGTGGGGTGGAGGTGTGGAGGTGGAGTGGAGGTGGAGGATGGAGATGGAGGTGGAGTTGGAGGTGGAGGGAACCTCCTCGGCTCCCATGCACGCAGACTCCACATTCTCTCCAAACACAAAACGTTTCTTTAACTTGGCTACGTACAGAATGGATCACAATGAAAGTCTTAAAAAATTCCAAAGATTTGAAGGCGTGAGGTCCACGATGAATTTAGAAAGAAGAAATTTGTAAGTCAGCTAAAAGGCACCCATACATTTGGAAACTAAATAACACATTTAAATAATTCACGGGCCTGGAATAAACTGTAATCAAGATGACAAATACTGAGAACTGGACGACGACGAAAGAGCTGGACTCGAAACTCCGCGAGAGCAGACGAAGGGGACGCGACGGAGAATTTGTAATAGTCAACACATGTGTTAGAAAACAAGACAGATTTAAATGAACGAGCTAAGAACTCAATGTAAGAATTTAGATGAAATAAATAGATGTAAAACCAGGGGAAACAAAAGAAGAAAATAATAAAGGTCGAAATTATGGAAATAATAAATAAAGCAACAGGGAGACAGAAAAACATCGAAAGCCGATTTTCACAAAGGATGGATAAAAATATCAACTTCTTCTTTTTTTGATTAGTCGTGATTATTGGAAATAAAAAAAATAATTAACCGATAAGTAATGATTAAGACACAAAATAAATAAATGATTTGGAATTACTATATCTGAAATCTTATATATGGTGGACAAGTTAAAAAAAAATAATAAATCACGGAAGCTTCCGTTTTAACTCGTAAGCTCCAAAGACTGAGGAGAGGGAAAGACCGTGTCCTTTTACGGAGTGGCGGTGGGGGGTGGATCAGGAAAGGCAGAGAGAACAGAGAAGGTTCCAGAAAGCGTCTGCACAGCACGGGAAACGCTTGGCAGAATGGAAAGGGAGAACGTGTTCGCAGACCAAACCCCGACGCGGCGTTCATGTCCGAAACACGCGTGGCAGCCACAGTGGGGGACTGGCTCGCCGGAGCCACAGAAGGCCCCTCCCGTGTGGCCGCCGGGAACAAGTCGGATTCCAAGAAACTGCCGCACTCAGCTAAAATCTTAACCCCCCAAAACGGCGGTTTCCTCTGAGAAGGGGTGCCCTCCTCGGGGGTGGGGCAAGCACTGGAAGAGGGGGGTGGCTTCGAGGACGGCCCCAGAGAGACATGGCGACTGGAGAGCAGTGGGGGTGGCACCGGCTGGGAGCTACCCCGCTTCCTGTCACAGAGCTCAGCCTCCCTCCCGTCAGCACGGAGCGGGACTGGGGATTCCCCTGGCCGGAGCCCCAGGCAGCACTGGCCCTTTGTCCCAGGGCCCAGATCGAGCCTGGGTCTGAGAGCTGAGGACCCTCGGTCCACCCCGGCTCCCTAAACAGGCCATCCCGGCTCTCGGGTCCCCTTCCCTTGGGCAGCCTGCACCCCACCTGCACCCAACACCCCGCACGAGCACCCCCAACCCCACCTTCAACCCACAGGCGCAGAGCAGCCGTCACACAGCCGTGACACCAGGGTCCCTGCCGCCCCCACTAGTGTGACAGTCTCCAGGGAAAGAGGCCCAAGCCACCACTCGGGTTATAAGGATATGGCTGTGGGGAGCGACGGGGGTCCCATCCTCTCCCTCGTCTTCTACATCCCCATTACAAGGACGTAAAGGGTCACCGGGGCGCTCCATGCACCAGCCGTCCTGCCTGGCGAGTGACAGCCACCTGGGCCTATTCCTGCTGTTTTTGTGGAGAGAATCCAGGCCCAAAACCAACTCAGCAAAACCAAGGGGGACCAAGCCCCGAGCAGGCCCTGTCCCTGTGCCGCTGTCTTCCCTCGGCCTCCTGGAACCATCAGAAGCATTGTGTCCCTTCCTGTTGCTCAAGTCCCCAGGGCAGGGCTGCTGCACTGTGCCACCCCCAGGGCATCGTGACTGGGGCCCCCCGGAGCTGAGCGATGCTGGCCTGCGTGCAGGCTGATGCAGGCTCACGGCCGCCCGCCAAGGGCTCCTGAAGGACACCTAAAACACTGGAATGTCCAAGGTGTGACGACAGGGACGGGTTAGCACAGGGCCACACCTGGGGGGAAGGAGGCAGGGCGCAGAGATGGCTCAGGTGAGAACCGTGCCCCTCACTCCGCCCGCCGAGTCTGCCCGGGCCTGGGGGCCTCTGCCGACTGGCGGGATTCTGTGTGAGGGAAGCGTCTTCATAACGAGGAGATTTAAATCTTCATAAAAACGGAGATTTCAGAGGCCCAGAGAAGAGTTCCAGAGAGGGGGTTTGGCCAACACCCGGGGGGCCAGCTGAGCTGGCCGAAGGATGGGGACGGGAGGGCGCATCGGCTTCTTCCTGGTTATGGAGACCGAAGAGCTTTGCTCCCCAACTACAGACTGCTTCCGAGGACCCCCAGAGGCACGCCCGGGGGCCTGGCGCCCATAACCACTTTCTGCACCAGCCGGGTCAGATGGTTCCTGTTGAACCTTAATCCCCTCCATGTGGCCGCCTCCTCCGCCAACTTTCCTGCTAAAAATAAAACCTATTTATCAACAAAAGCTTCCACGTTGGCTTGGTTGCCGAGCCCGGGCTGGTTAGCAGGCCTCCGGCGCCTCGGGACACGGAGGATCAATCAGATGGCTTCTCTGGGGCCTGTTTTTATTTCTTTATTTTTTGGACATAATGGACATTAATTGCGGAGCGTTTGCACCCTGAACGGAGAACAGGGTCTTTCTGAGCCAGAAGCCAGGGTCCCCCTCCCCCTTGCTCCACGCTCCCCGCGGGGACCTCACCCCGATGGGCGCCTCCCGCTCCGGTGACACGCGTAACGCACACGCTGCACACACTACCAGCAGAGACAGACGAAAGCACGCCCGGCTTGGACGAGAACAGAGATGCCCACTGTGATGGTTTGTAATAAAAGGCCCGGCCGACCCTCCTTGTCCCTTGTCATGGGCTCCCGTGTGTCCCCGACACTGTCGAGTCCATTCGAGCCGGCGTGGGCCCCGTGCTGAGGGGCGCCACCGCGCACGCTCCAGGCTGCTCGCTGTCCCTGCGGAGCCGGGGCCGGTGGGAAGAGGAGGCAGGTGAGCAGAGGGCCAGGTGACAGGAAGTGCCGCAGGAACATCGGGAGGGGCGGGGAGGACCCGTCCCCGCAGCCGGGGGAAGGGGAGACAGCAGGGCAGCTGACAGAGAGCACAGCCAGGAGTTGGTCTCCGCAGATCCTTTTCGCTGGATCTACCTGCCTGGCGAGGACCTTTCTGCCTGAAATACCTGTGTCCTTCCCCGCCGTGCTGTGAGGTTCCTGGTTTTCACTTTTTATTTGGTTCCATTGCCTCTGCGGATGACGACGAATTCTCAAAGGCAGAAGTTGCGCCCGCCTTTAGAGTGTCCCCACTCCGGGCACCTGTACGACGCTGTGTAATCCCCAGGGGTCGGCGTGGCCACCCCTAGCAGCCGGGGGACCCTTTAGCTTTCACCTCCGGGTTTGACAGACGTGGACTTGACCTTTGATTTGACGTGAGCAAACGAATGTCAGTCTTTGGGTTTGACTTTTGGCCGTCGACAGGTGTTTCTAGGGAAAGCCGTTCCCTGGCAAGAGCCTCCGCACCTGGTCACGGCTGGGCGTGGGGAGGAAGCCCGAGGGGTGGGCTCCTTTGCTGCTGGCTACAGAGATGCTGGGTCCCCGCCCAAGATGCCCCCCGGCTTCAGCACAACCCACTCCGTGAGCAGCCAGCATCGGGGCCCATGGCGTGGGCCTGGGGACGTGGGGACGAAACCAGTGCCACCTGCTCTGCTCCGGCAGTCTGCCGGGCTGTGCGATGTGAGTCATGCGCGGCTGCGTCCACAAGCGCCCCCGTCCGTCCTGCGCCTGCGGCTCGCTTCCGCGGTCAGCCCCCTTGGGGTCCTGCTGCTGCTCGCCATCCTCATGGGCTGGCGGTCCCCCCACGGTGGCGGGCTGGGCTCCAGCACGGGAACCAGCCGGGTACGACCGCGACTTTGCAGAGAAGACCGGGAACAGGGGCCGGGGCGCAGCTCAGAGCCTCCTCCTCCTCTTGCCGACATTTCTCATCGTCCTCAAGAAGATCGAAAGCCAAGTGTCCTCAGCAGCAACTTGGTCCTGGCCATGATGGTGGCCTTGGGATGGCTGAAGGGGGAGAGGGAAACGGGGCACAGCGTGTTCAAGTTCGATCCCAGAGAGCATTTTGGGGTCATCCACAAAGGCGCTGGCCGGATCCGCGGGCTGGCCCTCCGGGTGTGGGTGGCCTCTGACCTGCGGGCATGGCCACCAGGTTGTCCCTGGCCGGAGGCGGGATCACAGACCCTCTCCCAGACTCTGCGCCTTATGCCTGCAGAGGACATGAGACGCCCTCGCTCAGCTCACGGGGCCGGGAGGGGACCGGGCTGCAGGGCTGTCCCGACACGTGGGCGGAGCCTCCGCCGCCGCCAGGACCCGGCCGAGCCCGGGGCGCCCGCTGCGCGTCCCCGCCTGCCTCTTGCTTTTCCGCCACCGTCGCCCCCCACCCCCGCCCTCTCCTCCGCCCCCTCAGGCCGCCAGGACGATGTGGATACACGTTATTCCTGCCACAGACAGTGCGAACCGCAAGCCCCGTTATTCTGAGTTACTGAAGATGCTAACGTTCCAAGTGGAAGTTTAAGCCCGTCGGAAAATTTCACCTTCAAAATCCTCGAGTCGGTTCAAAAGCGCCGAGCACGTGACGGTCCCTCGATGGGGTGTCCAAGCGCCTTGGAGCCTGTCCCAGGTGAAAGGCCGGGCAGGGTCCTCGGGGACATGGTGGCTCCACGCAGGTACGTCTGCGCGGATCCGGGCACCTGTGCGCTTTCCCGGGGCGGCTCCAGCTCAGGCCTCACCTGCGCACTGAACGCGGGAAGCTACCGGGGCCGCAGAGGGTCCCGCCCTGCTCCACCTGGGGGTGGGTGGCACCTGGAGGAGGTTGCCCAGAACCCCTTACAGAATACTTAGCTCCACAGACGTCAAAACGGAGTTATGGTTACTTTCCAAAGTGAAAGGCTGTTTCCTAAAACAGCGTATCACTTTAAAAAAATCTTATCACCTGAATGCAGATTGGGGCGCCAGCGGGTAGACACTGCTTAATGGGTAGCGGGCTTTACTTCGGGGCGACGGAAACAGTTGGCCACACTTCCGGGCGGCGGCCACAGCAATGTGAGTCCACCGAGTAGCACTAAACTGCTCACTTAGAAATGGCCCGTTTTATGTTATGGGAAGTTCACCTGCATCAGCTACTTTAAAAATCACTTCAAAATCCTTCCCCCTCTGGCTTGTGCAGCTCATCAGCTTTGGGTGAGGGCGGTGGGGCTGTGTGGGGTACAACCTAGTGAGCGAAGCTCCAGACCGGCACCCCCGCACCGGGGTCCCCTTCCCAGCTTGCTCTGGCGTTATGGGGCAGCCTGGGGCGGGGGTCTACGAAGCTGCCTGTTCCAGTGAGGCCAGTGAATTAGTCCTGTTTGTTTTTTTAATAACCATACATTTTTCTGGTTAATAAAGCGATATACTGTCAATACATTTTATAATGTAAGTAAATGCAACATAAATATAACAAATATATTTTAAATGATCCATTTCACTACTTGAGACGACGCTCTACCTCGTGATGAATAGCCTTCTAACCTGTTCGTATTTATGCATGCTTTTCGGCAGGCTGTTGGACCTCCACACTCTACCCAGCGCCCGGTTCTGGACCCTCGTGTGTGACGCCAGGCAGCAGTGACAGGTGCCGTCCTCCAGTCGTAAGACCCGTGTCCTGGTACAAGAGCGAACTTGAGAGACCCTTGAATCTCCTGCGGGCGAGATTCGCTCTTTTAAATCTTTACAATTGTTTCTTCCTTCCTTCGTCTTCACAGTCCTGATGAAAAGAATCCGTTTCCATCTCCTCTGAGACATGTTTATTTTCTCTTCTCCAGCTTTCAGAAAGCATGTGCATGTGTGTGCGTGCGCGTGTGTGTGTACGTATTAATGCGTAGCCATATTAATAATAATGCGTGTGTGGTAATGGCGCATCACGTGTGTATTAATACGTGTGTGTGTGCACGCCGCCATGTGTGTGTGTACGGGTGGCTTTTTATTGCCTCGCATTAATGGCAGCGTGCGTGTATGCATGTGTGTCGCGGCGATGTGCATCTGCGTGTCTGCATGTATTATTATTATGCGTGTAATGGTGATGGTAATGTGCCTGTGTGCATGTGTGTGTGCATATGCGTGTGTGCGTATGCATGGGCGTGTGTGCACGTGTGCACGTGTGTGCGTGTGTGTGTGTGTGCGTGTGCGCACGTGTGTGTAGCGAAGCAGGATGAAAGGGAAGTGAATTTGGAGCGATTCTGTGACCTCGGTTCTTCTGCAGATATTTCCGTGAGAACCGAATCTCGTGTCCGTTAACGGGAGTCGCAGATTTGCTCGGAGCCAAGACCGGGTTTGGTCAGAGCCGCTTCGGGCTCGAAGTAGCCGCCTTCGGCGGGGCTGGCGGCAGGGAGCCCTCCCCGTGTGCCCGGGCCCCCGGGGCTGACTCGAACCCGGCGCCCTTCGCGCGGTGGGCTCGCCCAGTCGGCCAGCGGAGAAGGCGCCGCCCGGGCACATCCTGCCTTGCGGGGCCTGTCGCTCCCTCTTCGAGCTCGCTGCTGCCCTCTGTCCAGCTCGCCACTGCCTCATGGCCCACCTCTGACCTCAGGGAGACCCGTGCGTGGTCCGCGGTCACTAAAAGGCAGCTAGCTGATGGGGCCAGTCACATCAGTTGAGTGACCGACTCCACATGGGTGGCCCACGTCCCTCTGGTGCTGGACGACAGAATGACTCAACCAAACAGGTCTCCAGCGCTGGGGCTGAAGCAGCAGCGAGGGGTCGGCGAGGTGGCCGCTCGGGAGCAGGGCCGACTGAGCAGCCGCTCGCCCTCCCTGCCTGGCAGTGGGCTGCGGGGTGCGCTCGGGCCTGACAGGTGCCATCCGCCCAGCCTCTCGCGCTCCCGGTCCCCCACGAGGCCTCCGCAAAGTCTGTGCTCGGATCCGGGACCAGAATTTCCTGCCCGGCATCCCCGCCCTGGGCCACCTCTGCAGGAGGCTTGCCACTCGCCTCATCGGCTGCTCAGCGGAAGCACCACGAGGCGGGAGTCCGCTCGGAAGAGGACCGAGAGGCGCCGTTGGCTGCGCGGCGCGAGGCGGGCCGCCCTGCATTGCCCAGGGGCCTCGCCTGTGGCTCTGTGCGGCTCCAGGGCTTACTGAAAAGGCTCAGCGAGCAAGTCGACATCATCCCTGTGTTCTGACAGTTTTCCCCACACCCCGGTGACACCTCCCCTGCCGCCCGGAGTGAAACCCCAGCTTCCGAAAAGCAGCCTGGGAGGCAGGCGGACCGCGGGCTCTCTGACTCTCCCGCACTCCCCCGACCCGTGGTGGCCGATGACCACATCCCCTACTGGCCGCCGTGCGCCCCAGAGGCAGCCCCGCCAGGACCAGAAGCAGATGGCAACGAGGCCCCACGTGGCGCCGGGGGCTCCAGCAGGTGGCGCGGGAACAGGCACAAGATGGTCTCATCCGGAAGTCCCTGACGTAGCTACCTCTGTATGCCCATCCGGGGGCAGCAGCCATCGCCCGTCAGTGAGAAAAAAGTCACCCACCTGTCCAGCTGGCAGGGTGACCACGTGTGCAGCCCGGGGTACTCTCCCGGTGTCTCTTAGTATGTCAGTGCCTGACACTAAAGGTCGATACACAATCACAGCATCCGAAGAAAGGCAACATGATCCGGGGTTTAGACACCTCAGGAATGAAAGCTGGGGTCGCTTCACTAGGTAGAGAACACCCCGCCAGCTGAGGTCCAGCTGCGGGTGGGAAGTGCGGAATGGGTCGTCGAGGAAGGAAGCTGTAAAGATCGCCTGCGGCCTCCTGATCAGCTACAGGGTGAGGGCGGAGGCAGCTCTGCGCAGACCGTCTTTGCCTCTCGTGTGTGTGCTCTGTGTGACGTGCCGGCCGGCCGGCCTCCTGTCCTCTCTCCTTATCGCCGGTGCTAAGTGAGGCACAGGTGAGGCAGGTTAATGCTACAGTTGTGTCTTTAGGAAACAGAATATCCAGGGAGGCCGTGCCCTTCCCGCCCAGCCAGGTCTCCAGGGACAGTGTCCTTTCCCGAAGTTCCTTTCCTTCTCCGCCTGGCTCGTTACCCCCGCCGTCCTGCATGCCAGTGCTCTCTGGCCAATCACTGGTGTGTTTTTGTCTCTTGACTGGATTCGGAATGATATGAAAGGTATTATGTGAACATCTTAATATAAAGGGGAACCTGAAAAACTATAGAAACCTCCCCCAGTGCGAAAATATATACCAAAAAATAGAGACAGCACAAATAAAATAGACTACATAAGGAAAGGCAATTTATAAAAACAAATCTGTTAGAACTGAGGGCCCACATTAATCATATTAATAAATGTAAATTGGCTTACATTGTCTACAAAAGGAAAAGATTTTGAACTTGGCCAATAAAGCAAAATCCAATACTGTATATGAGAAACACATCTAAAATAAAGAAATTCAGGTAAACGAAAGTAAAAATACAAAGATGTTTCAGATAAAGGTAAATTCAAAGAAAAAAAAGAGAGAAATTTTGATATCGAAAAGATGAATGCAGACGAAACACAATTTAGAAAGACAAAGTAGCGCACTTCAGAAAATTAAAGTCTACAATTTTCAGTGAGGATATACATACCAACATTCTCACGTTCAAACTTAAGGAGATGCAAGAAGAGATCAACAGAAATACATGCTAGGAGAATCTAATACATCCCTCTAGAAAAAAAAAAGATAGAAAAAAAAGTTTAGATATAGATGACCTAGACCACATAACCAAAAAACAGTAAGTAGATTTTATATATGCAACTCTAACTCCAATATTGCAAAATACACATTCTTTTGAAGTGCGTCTAATATGTTACTCACGAAAACCTCAATACATCCCAAAGAACGGAAATAATACAGACATTTGCTGACCACAACCAGCAAGAAATGGGTAACCAAATCCAAAAACAAAATGGTCATACAATGCAGAAAAACATTAAATTAAATGCTATTTAACAACTCTTGGATCGAATAGAAAACATAAACCAATATTGTAGGGTTTTTTTTAGAATAGCAGTGAAAACATGACATATCTGAACCTAGTGTATATAGCTAAAAATAATTAGCTATATATTTCAAAGAAAAAATTTGTATAGTATTAAATATATTACACATATATAAACAAAAATAAAGGAAGTAAACACTTAATTCAAGAAGTTATAAAAAAGAAACAGATGTACAAAATAAACCCAAAAGAGGCAGAAGGAATTAATGACAAAAGCAAAAATTACTAAGTCAAGGGGGAAAGCAGCGAGACTAATGAATAAACCTAAAATGTAGTTCTTTTAAAAGTTCAACAACATAGACAACTCATTAGCCATTCTAGTTAAGAAAAAAAAAATGAGAGGCAAAGCACAAATTTGCGAATTCACGCAAATATATTTGAAAACCTAGATAAAATAGATAATTTTCTGGAAAAATACAATATTCCAAAATTGACCCCAGCAGAGCCCGAAAGCCTAACCGAGCCAATTACCATAGAAGAAATAGAAGAGTGAAGTGTCCCCTTCAAAAAGCAGCTACCCCAGATGGTTCACAGGGGAATCCCATTGACCTTTAAAGGCTAAATAATTTCTCTACTACCTAAATTATTCCAGATCCTAAAAAGTAAAGTGAACTTCCAAAGTCTTTCCATTAAGCAAGTATAACGTTAACTCCCAAGTCTGATAGACATTAATTACATCAAAGCAAAGCACAAACTAGAGACCAATCTTCTTTGTGAAGTTCAAATGCAAACATCCTATAAATATTAGTATTAATATTTAAGATTCATCCGTTTAAATAAACCTGAATTTGTCCTGAATTTAAATTGGAAGTCACAGAAGGAACTCATTGGTGCATTTTACCTTCAAAAAAAATAACAAAAAATTACTAGCCATCTGTCGAAAATCCCAAGACACAAAGACCACCCAATAGCACTGAGCACCCCAAGGACCCATTCATGTGGACGCCGTTTTCCGCCAAACCAAACCAGCGTTACTTGGGAAAATGTGATTCCGGGTCTGGAGCAGGAACTGTCTGGGATGGGCCTGGGATGGGCCTGGGATGGGCCTGGGACAGCCAGAAGCAGAGACGCCATCAAGGACCAGCGGGGTGGGGTCGAAAGGAGTCAGGAGAGACGCCCTCCCCTCGAAGGCGAGGTGATGGGAGCATCCATCGGCTACGCTCCAGCGGATCCCACCAAGGGGACCTACACCTGTGAGTCTATAATAATACTTTCTAAGCTCACTGCTCAGCCTCGGGAGACGCTGGAAAATCAACACGTTACTTCGCAGAGTGAAAAGGGGGAAAGAATCAAACCTCTATCCTGCGTGTCCCGTAAAAACTCTTCCTCGGAGTAACCGAGGGGAAGTTTCCCTTTAGGCAGGTCCTCCAGTGAATAAAGTCCGGGAATAACAGAACAAGAGCGTGATGATCCCGCATCTCCTCCTGAAATGACGGACCTGGCTGTGATGGTCGACGCCCGCTCACATCACAGAGAGACAACCAGGCAGTACGTACCTGTGATGGGACAACACACACCCGTCTACGAAGGACGCCTGGCAAGAGGCCACGCTTGGAACCCGACAGCCGGTTTGCAGCTTTCAGTGCCAAGCACGTTGCTCATTGTTCTTTACTCTCTGATTCAAAGAGCGTTTAGGGCATCGTAGGATCCTGGATGTGGCGAGGCCACAGTTGAAAGAAATAATAAGTTGCAGAACTGGATTTCAAAGTAAAATAACCCCCTGAGACAGAGATTCCTTCTGAGCCTCTTACAGATGAAGAAACTGACTTCCTAAAGCCTCGCTTGCAGCAGACCCAGGATTCGAAGCTAGAACTATTTTCTTCTGACCCAGGTACCGTGGTGCGCCCCGTGCCTCACACTTCCCCAGTGAGGACAGTTGATCAGGATTTTTCAGCTCACCGGAAACCTCATCATTTCATGCGTTCTTTTCACTGTAATGGGAATGATCATGAAATCGGAAAGAAAATACGTTCAAAACGTTTTTGTAAATTTGGCATTTTATTTATAGATTTTAAACCCCGTGTCTCTAAAGGATAAACCATGTTTATCTTGCAAAGCCTAGCTTTGCAAGAAAAACAAACAAAGCAGGACAAAAAGCTTTGAAACATGTGTATCGTCCTTAAAAACAAACAGCAATCACTGCTGCTAAAGTCACGGAAACTCTGGATGCCTTCGCCCGGGTGTAACTCAGACACATCTGAATACGTTTTGTTTCCAAGTTTCCCCCGACATTGTCTCCTACTGGGCGATGTCTTCAACATGTCCGTTCGTTTGATGTTCAGCAGTTGACTCTCAGTAATTACATATGGGCGGGAGGAGGAGGCTTTGAGGCGAATCGATGAATTTTCTGAGATGTTCCGTGTGCCCTTGTTTCCTGAGGGTTCCTTTCAGTGGTCCACGTGTTGACAAAAACTGTTTACTTTACCCTGGATACGCAGCACCATATGGCGGAACCAGGACGATCACGAAGAGTGAGCCGTGCACCTTAGCTGTCCGGGAGCGTCCGTCTCCACGCCATTTTGTTGGGATGGTGGTACCCGAATGGCATCTGATGGGGCTGGTTCCCGGCAGGCAGCTCCGTCCTTCCTGTGCACCCCACTCAGGACCCCGACCCAGTCAGCCACAGGCACCGAAGTGGACCAGTTCCACAAAGAAACCAAAGCATCTGTTCTACTTCTTAGGCAGACGGCCTGAGCTGGCCGCAGAAGCGTGGAAGCCAGCCCAGGCTTTATTTTCCTGTCCCGGTTATCACGGGATTAACAGAATCTTCTGGAAAGGTGGACCTACCCGAAAACGCTTCTTAATTTTCTCATTTAAAATATTTTAGTTCACTTCTCTGCCTAAATTTGCATGGGAAAGGGCACCGAGACTTTATATCATGAGCATGTTTCTCTGGGAGCCCCCGGGGAGCGGGGCGGAGGTCCCCGGCGCTGTGCAGGTGGCTGCAGCAGAGAAGCCATCAAGACAAGCTCCACCCTCAGGTTTTGCCTCTTCCTCCTAAAAAGTAGAGTGCATTGAATTTCCTTTTCCATCTCTTCGAAGGCTTCCAACGTTCGAACCCAAACAGCTTTGAAATCTCTTGCTCGCACACTGAGTGGTAATGTTGGCTCAGACGAATCTTCCCAGAATCATTCGATTCAGGTGAAGACGGACCAGGAAATCCTAACTCACCGAGAACCGAAATGTTGGGGGACATTGAGATTCAGAACCAGGCTGCCGAGAGCCGTCGGGGCAGATTCACCGACGACGAAAAGCTGCTTCGCGTTGACTCTCAGAAACATCCAGCCGCTGAGAGCATCTCGTTCAGCCTCCCCGGAAGATTGAAGGGAATCCGCCTGCCAGCGAGATGAAGCAGAGGAAACATGAACCCCAAAGGGGAGCTGGGCCGAAGGTCTCAGGCGAAGCAAAGCAGGCAGTTCAGACACAGGTTTGACTTGTTCACGAGCTCGGAGTCCCCGTAAGAGAATCTGAGGACGCCGTCCGGCTGGGGACATGGATCCAGGTCTCGTTGCTCACGCCGCCTGGCCATGCAGCTCCTCTCCCGCAAGAGAGCATCCGGCGTCACAGTCCTCTGCAGCCACGGAGCCCGCCGGCCCGCCAGCCTCAGTGGAGACGTGCATGACGAGGGCGAGGTGGTTGACCAGCTCCGTGCCAGGCGAGGAGCGCAGCCCTGCGTCCACACGCGGGGAACGCCACACGGTTTGGACACGGGCGGCGATGACAGCAGCCCCCGCCCCTCAGGGTGGACGTGCCACCCCTTGGCCTTTTCATGGCAAGTCTCATTTCTCAGATCCATCGCTTCAACCCAGAGGGAAGGCAGCGTGCAGGCCAGGCGCTCCCGACAGCTTCTCTGGCACCCTGGGGACAGCCCTGTCTCACAGGTCGGGGCGAGGCCTGCGCCCGGGACCTGGACCTCTGCTGCTGAGTGAGAAACCGCCCCCCGCTCACTGACGGGGTGTGTCACGGCGCCTGCAGCCTGTGAACTGCCCCCGAGGGAGAGCTTCCAGCCCCCGCCGCCCTCCAAGGCCATCCCTGAGGGTCCACAGACGCGCCGAGCCTGTGGGAGGTCAGCGCTCTGAGCACGGACCGCGGTCAAAGGCGTGGACCGCGGGCGGGGCCGGCGCGGGCCGAACCACACCCACTTGCGTCCAAACGCGGCTGTCACACATCCAAATGATGTTCGTCGGGACAAAGGGGGCCGCAGAGGACAGGTGGGTGCCGAGCGGGTGGGTGCCCTTGTCCGTGCCACGCGCTTCGTCCTAAAGCAGCACGTGGGCCACGACGCGGAGCCCACGGCCTCGCCTGCGGTTCGGGCTGGCTGCCCTTCCCGCCTCCGAGCGCTGGTGTCTCCTCCGCCAGTGCCCCGCCTCTCCGGGTCCCCCGCAAAACGTCGCTTCTCTCGTATTCGCCGGCACCCCGCATTTGGAAGATCAGCAAGAAAAAGACAACCTCTGTCCCCAGGTTGTCCCCAAAGGCTGCGCTTTCTCAGAATGCCGCCCGGCGGACAGGCCGGCCTGAGACGACCTGGGCTCGCGGGCCACGCCAGTCCTAAGCCTCCGGGACAGAGCGGCCGCGGACGCGCCCGGCACGCAGGGGCCAGAACCGCAGGGCGAGGCGGAATCCCCCCGAAACGGAGGCGCCCCCGCGTCTGAGTCATTCCCTATGACGCCGAGAGCTGCCCACTGGCCCTCACGCACGGCACATAAACCACCCCCAGGGGTCTCTGTGTCCTGGGGACAGGCCCAGAGATAGGTAAGCCACGCCTCGCCTGGCCGCTGCTGCCAACAGCCTGCGCCAGCGACGAAGGGCCGCGGGCTGTCCACTCTGTCCTCCGTTAGGGCGTCACGTGGCCACGCGTGGTGGAACCTGCTTTCCCCTGACTTCCCCGCTGGACACGGCTGCACCGCAGATCTCTCTGGCAGGATTTGGGCCCCATCTCTCTCCCGAAACCATTCCCGCCCCTCACCAGGAGCCCGCGTGGCCTTGGGTCCTCCAATTCGGTGTAGAAGCCGTTCTGCTGACCAGTCTTCACGCTCGCCCACCGGGCGTCCAGTCAGCGCCAGGCAGCTCCATCTTCCCGCCCGAGTCCCTTATCCTTAACGCCCGATGACATTCCTGCACCCCGCCCCTGGCCCTCTGCCGGGCTGGTCCCTGGGCCGGCGTGGGCATGCGGGTGACCGGAATGCACGGTCCAGCCCCCACGGCCTGGGACCTGCTGCCTCCCCCACCTCCAGGGCTTCACGAGCCGGTCGCCCTGGCTGCCCCCGTGAGCAGTGGGGTCCCCACTCCTGGCTGGCACAGTAACCGGTCCCGAAGTGCCCTGTGGGGACTGTCGACCTTCCCTCCCATTGCCACACTATCTGCGAGCCCGCAGGAGCGTAGGTGACATCCCGCAGACCCGGACAGTGAGAGCCAAGCACAGTGTCTGAGAAGCGGGCCGGGGCGCTCCCACGGGCACGGTCAGCGGGCTGTCCCTCGTCAAGGGCCACCACAGGGGACACCAAGCTGTCCGTTGTATCAGGATCGCTCTGCTGAGTGACAAATACCTCAACTTCGGTGGCTTTAAAAGACACAGCTATCATCCCGCAGTCCCTTTGGGTCAGGAGTCCAGGCCCGGCTCACGCGGGTTCTGTGTGTCAGGTCTCACCAGGAGGCCACCGCAGTCTCCAGACTCCCAACGCTGGCAGAGCTGAGGTCCGTCTCCTTGCTGGTCGCCCGTGGGGGCCCGTCCAGCGCCCGGAGGCCGACCGGAGTCCCTGGCGAGTGGCCCGTCTCCGGGCCTGGGCGGCAGCCTGCGTCTTCCAAGCAGCAGGGGAGCGTCTCGGCCCCGGGCCACCGTCTGCTGGCGAGCAGCAGGCCGCAGGTGGGCCCCGCCCCGCGGAGGGTGTCACGCGGGAGTGCGGACGCCGGGAGGCGGGGACCGCCGTCCGCCAATGCCGCGCCCTCTGCACCCGGAGCGCGCCGTGCCTCGCTGGTCTCCAGGGTGTTGCCTTGTTCAGGGCGTTTTGGAATGCAAGGCCCCGAGGACCACGACGGTGGCATGGACGCTGGCAGGCCCGGCGGGTCGTCGAGTCCAGTCCCTGGTTAGCCCCGGGCGCCGCGGCCAGGGGGTCAGCGCTCCCGCGAGGCTCCGAGACCCCTTCGCATGGAGCCACTTGAGACCCAGGTGTGCCCGCTACGGGGCAGTGCTCTCGCCATCCCTCCAGGTGGCAGCCTGCCTCAGGCCACCTGGAACAAGCAATGTCATCTGTCCTTTCGTCCTTGACCATGGGAAACTGCTCGCTTCGGTTTCCCGAGGGAGCCGGCCAGACCTGCTCGGGGACTGTATTGGTGTCGCCCCTTCTCCGGTTCTGTCCGCGTTGATGATAACCACGCAGGCTCCTCAGCTGGGAGCTCCAGGAGCGAGACACTTTACAAGGGAGGAACAACTTACAAAGGAAACGGCCGCTTCCTCCAGGATCCTGCAAGAATTTAAACCTTCCTCTGAGACGTCTGAGGTTTGTAGAAAGGAGAGAAAGCAGCACATGAAGAAGGTAAGCGAGATCCAAGATGCCACCGGCGGCCTCTGCGGGGAGCAGATGTCCTCACCACGTGGCCTCCCTGTCACCCACGAGCTCCCCGCCGTGTGCACACAGCTCAAGACAAGGCAGCATTTCCACCTGCAGGCCCATGGGGTTCTGAAGCCCGAAGCCTGGTCCCCCATCCCAGCCGGCGGGGGCAGGGCGCGGTGGCTTTGTGTTTCTTGCCGGTCTTTTCAGGAAAACATACAGAGACGCCCAAGTAAGCAGACGGGAAACGGAAACCCTCCTTTGGGAGGGGGGACCCGAAACACTCTCTTTACGAAATCTAGCTCAAGCGCCCAAATTAGGTGTGTTTCAATTAAAGTCAAGTCTCTGGCCGTTCCACTCCCCAGCCCACAAAACGAGAACCTCATAAAGAACCTTCCGGCAACTTCTAACCAGCGTTCAGTGCCCCCCTCCCCCGGGGACATCTGTTTGTGAAAGCGGATTGCATTCCGCTGATGCATTCACCAGATGAGTGGGACGTGCCCCTTGGCTTAAAATTGTTGAGTGTGTGCCGTTTGGGGGGTGAGGGGGGCGCACAGATGTCAAGCAAACTTTTTTGCACACAGACCCTCTGACGCACGCATGTCTGCGGGTGTTAACACAGGCGGCATCCCCTCCCCCCGCCGTGACGCACCGGTGGGTGACGCGGGAGCCGCCCCGACCTCCGCAGCCATCTGGGCCCTTCGGAGTGTGAAATTTCAATTTCTACATCAGAGCTTTGCATGTCAGGCCTGAAAAATGCTTCACGGGAGAGCAACGTTGATGCTTTCCAGGTCGGCATTCGGCTGGGGAAGCGGGCGAGAAGGAGAAAGTCATCCTTCCTACCAGGCGCACATCAGGCTTCAACCGTGGCAGTGAACATGCCGCCCGTGGCCACTTCCTCCAGAAGGACCCAGTTCCCCAAACCCACATGCAATGGCCGGGGCAATGGCCGTGTGCGTTTAACATCGGGGTTCACGGAACGCCAGCCCACGGGCCTGTTCAACCCCTTCTGCAGCCAGACGTGAAAGGGACCCAGGTCATGTCTGGGGACAGCGGAGCCCCGCAGGTGGGGTCTGTGGGGCTGCCCGGAGTGTCGACAGGTCACGGTCATCTCTCCGCCGTGAGGAGGGCCGGACACAGCTGGGTGACCGAGCACTTTGCCAACCAGCTCATCAGTCCACACGTGGAGGAGTCGGGGTGTCGGGCGCCCGGGCGAGAGCTGCTGGTGCCCGAACCCAGGGTGTGACAATGGCTGGGGCGCACAGGGACTCGCCTGAAGAATGCGGAGGAAATAAACCCATGACAAGGAAAAGGAGAGAGCTCAGGTCACTGAGGGAGGCCCAGAGTGTCCGCCCGACACACGCCATCTTCTGGCCTGCGGTGGCACTCGGAGCCCCAGGCCCACCAAACGCAGACTTCGAAATGACCTAGAGCCACTGTCATCCGCGTGCCTGCTCCTGACGGGTAATAGAGGAGCCTATTCCACTGAGCAATAAAACTGACACAGCAAGGGTAATTTTAATTTTTTCAGTAAGTAAACATGGAGCATAAAACATCAAGAATACATTATTTAAAGTAAAATGTTCGACAAATTAAGAAACGATCAAATGCTGAGTGCCTCCGGCCTGTCGCCTGATGGGACCTGGTGCAACCTAACAAGGAGCAACGAGATGCCCTGGGAAGGACGATTGTTTTCAGGACACAGGAGAGAAGATGGGCCCCATCGCATCGGAGGCGTTCGGAGCAGCACCTGCTCACCGCGCTGCGGGGCGGGGCGGGGCGGGTGGTGATCCGCTCTGCTGCGTTTAAGCCATCGCTAAACGCTTCGTTTCCCTGCAGGACTTCTCAGAGCCTTGAGTGTGCTCGTGACGTGAATCACGCCCTGAGAAGGACGTTAACCACGGGGTTCTGTATGTGAGCGGTGCCGGGAGGCCGTGTGTTGACGGGGCCCAGGAGCCCATCCTTCAACAGGGCAAAGCTCAGCAAATTCTGCATTCTACTAACGCGGCTCCAACAAGCACCAAACGAGGGGGCCTCCCGGAACTAGTGGGCATGCCCTCAAATTCACTGGAAGGTTCCCGCCCCAGCCACGTCCTAGACCTGGCCTGGGCTGTTCCCCACGAAGGAGCAGCACCGTCGCCTGAACCACATGTAGTTTTGAGTAAGCCCCGACAGCTGCGTGCCCACACGCATGTGTCCGCTTAGAGGCAGTAGACCAGCTTTCCCTGACAAGGGTGCTCGGCATCGCCTTAGTCAGCATCCCCAGCACCCCCTCGCCCCCTCCTTACTCAGTGCGCAGGACCTTTGTCACGAGTCTGTGGGCTCGCACTGTGAGAGCGCTCACTCCGCCGTTGCCCGAAGGCCTATGGCTGCACCTGTGACGGGGCCTCCAGGTGGACCACGGCACCTGGGCTGTGGTTACACTGCCAAATAACTCACCTTTCCGTGAGTGTTCTTAAGGGCCATGGATGAAGAGACTTCGCCCTTTCTATGAATCTGCAGTTCAAAATAAGAACAAAATTAAAGACCATTCGGCCATGGATTCCCCGTGTGGCCATTAACCAGCCACTCAGTTGTCTGGCTCTCAGCCGCCAAGTCCGAATGTGGGTTTCCCAAGCCCCTCTGGACGCAGCCAACAGCGTCCCCGCAGCCCTCTGAGCGCACGGGGTAGGTCATGCCTGAAAGGCATGTGAGTGGCAGAGGCCGCTGCCGCCCCGTGAACAGCTTTCAGGCAGCTTTTCCGTGGCCGTGAGGCCGTCCACCTTGGACTGAGCTGCCGCTGCTGAGATCCAGACCCCGAGGCAGACGCAGACCTCGCTTGGGCTGGAGCCTCTCAACGACTCTCCTGTGGGGCCCTCTCCACGCCGGCCACTGCGACTCGCATGCCAGTCACTCGTAAGGAACAGAATTAGTGTCGCGTGGGCTCACACCGAGCTGAGTCACCTCATCTCCGCCCCTCCCCCATCTCCCAGACGCCGGGGGTCCCGGCCTGCGAAATTACCAAAGGGTCACACACTCGGAGAGGCCGACAGCAGACCAGAGCCGCGTCGGGGGCCGGGAAGGTGTTAGAATCTGCAGACGGTCGAAAACTACACAATTGAAATCATCTGCAGCGAGTGTGTTATAACTAAGTCATGTGTGCGCTGTACATTGTTTCCTAAATACAAAACAGATTCCGATGGATGGCGTGTCCGCGGCGCGAGCACCATGGCTGTGGCCGTGGAGGACAGTTAAGACCCCAGGTGGACCCCGGCTGCAGCTCCGGGGACAGGGCTCCCTCCTCGGCTACATCGGCTCATCCGGCTGCTCGAACCCGGTAACCGGTTCTGCAGAACTTGAGTGCAACGTAGGTCCAACGAGGGGAGGCGGGGCCAGGGTCCTCTGTAGAGCTTCCTTATTGTTCGGACGTCACACGTCACATCTGCGTGGGGCAGGGTCTGAATGGGGCCAGGCTTTCCCTTAGATTGGGCCCCCAGAGTCGGGTGTGGAGCTGGAAGGGACATCGGAGCTCCACCTCCCAGGCGGGTCCATTTTGCAGATGGGAAACGAGGCCACACGGACACCGTCTCATCCCCAGTGGCGGGGGGCGGTCCCGTGGCTGGAACGTGCACCCAGGTCCTCGGACTCCGAACCTGGTTCTCGCCTCCAGGGCTCACGTGGGCGTGGTCTTCAGTCCCCGTGGGACTTAGGTCACAAAACAGAGGTTTGCAGACGGCTCCAGTATGCCTTCTGTTGCTCGGGGTGGCTTTGTTTTACAAAGGCAGAGGGTTTATGGAAAACATCTCCTTGAAAACTTGAATTTTCCAACATCATCATCTGTTCGTAGAAAAACACAGCTCAGTGACAGACGGCAGAATAGAGACTCCGGAGCAAAGTAGAGTTTGTCGTCTGGGTTTTCTTTAGCCGCAGAGGGAAGATGTTCGTTCTTGCCATCCTCACTCGCTATGCTGGTTAAACCCCTTCACCCCCAGCTACACAGCCCCGAGCTACAGGTGACTGTCATTCTGTGCCGAGCACAGAGCAGAGGTTAAGACTCTTTCTCTGTCGAGGGCCGGATAGTAAACACTTTGGGCTTTGAGGGCCAAATGGTCTCTGCCCCATTAGCATGGACGCGGCCATAGACACTGTGTAAACGAATGGGCGTGGCTGTGTGCTAATAAAACTTTATTTACAAAGGCAGGCAGAGGGCCAGATTTAGACTGCAGGTCAGAGTTTGCTGACTCCTGTTTTATATGATGCGAATATATCTGAGTGGAAAGGCCAGCGAATCTTTGCGGTATCTATCGACGGATATTCTTTGGAATATGACGAGCGTTAATTAAGCGCTTCGGCAGTGTACTGACCTTCTATCATGTTGTCATTGTGCTGTCATAACTCCTGTCACATTTAAGGAAACTTTTCTAGGTATGCTGCTGTGACACGTTGTAGAGATGCCAACACTCGAGACATTCGGGCTGAAGGGTCAGGAGTGCGTGAGCCCTGGGATTTATTCTAGATGTTCTACGAGCTAGGAAGCAAACACATCAATGACAGTGAGGGGCAAGGGAACAGAAACTTTCTTCTCTCTCACGACCACTTTGCAGGCTGATCCAAGCATGCTTTTTCCACATTAAGAACATGTTCGGCCATGCCCGGAACGCTTTGCCCCTGGATTCCCGCGGTGCGGACTGTGTGTCCGCGAACCGGCACGGCACAGCCCGCCGTCTAGTGCACACCGCCTGCTCGGGCAGACCGGGGCAGACCGGGGCAGACCTTCCCGAGGCGGCGGCGCTTCCCCGCGCACTTGCCCCCGAGCCCGGCTGCTCCGTCCAGACCCGCTGGCGTCAGGACGAGGCTTTGTTCCCCGGCTGTCTCGGGAGGAGCACGGAGGAAGCCCAGAGCCTGGGGACGTCGCCGAGTGGCGGCGGAAGTCTAGTAAAAGCGCATCAAAGTATCCTTAAGGAAAACATGTAAAACATACGAAAAGAATGAATTGAGAGGCAAAACAGGAAACAACAAACGAGCAAAGAAAAAACTAAATGGATTAATAAATCCAACTGCTGCGTCTCCGAAAAGATGAAAACAATAAGTAAACCGCTGAGAATCCTAACTATTTAGAAAATAAAGGAAAAAGCACACGTTGTTGGGACTTATCAAAGGGATATAAAAGATACACTGGAAATTCGAAAATATAAACAAAAGTCCTAATAGCCTCATACTGTTTGCAAAAAAGAGTCTCGAAAGAGAAGCTTCTCTAAATAACGAATTTGCCGACACTGGTTCTATAAAAAGGAGAGAATCTGTAAGATTCGGGGGCTCCATAAATACACCCTTGTTTCCTTCTAGGATTTAGACCCAATTAAAAAATAAGACACAGAAGACAGACAGGTGTTGAGCACAGTGTCAGCCTGAACAAGAGACCCCATGAGGACAGCCGGCTCCTAGCCCGGAGGGCGGCCTAACACCCCTCCACCCACCATTGCCCACGTCCACCTGCACGCAGCCCGGCAGAGGGTGCTGTCACCAGGACTGTCCCCTCGCCCTCATCTGGAGGAGAGAAGGAACAAACCCCCAGTACTTGAAGCTCAGGAATAAATTAGCAAGAGAAACAGACGGGTAGATACCCCGCCTCGCCAGCCACAGACCGGAACCCCGGCTCCGGCGCCGAGTGGACAGTGAGCCGGGAGTGGGGGGGCGGGCAGCAGAGACAGGGACGGAGCTGTCCACTCTCGAGCAGTTCGGACAGAACATGGGGACACGAGAAATTGAGAGAAAAATGAAAGCAAAACCTACCTCCGAAAAATACCCCATGAAGATGGTCTCACCGGAAAATTATTTCGAGCTATCGAACGACACATAACAACCGTGTTAAGTAGTCTTTCAGGATACAGTAAAGAAATTTTTTAAATAAAAATAACTGGAAAGGTTTACAATCCCTTTTAGAGCCAAACACAATTCTTTCGCCAGATTTCTCTTGTGAACATACGGGCAAAGTTCCTGGGTAAAGAACGAGGAAAAGAACACCAGTGATCCACAGAGAAAAACAAAACACACTGTCACCACGTAGAGATCGTTCCAGGACTATAACGTAAGAAATCTGTGAACATAAGTCATGTCGGTTGGTCAAAGGATAAGAACCATGTGATCATTTTAATAGATGCCAAAAGGGCTTTTGATAAAACTTAATGTGCATTCTTCATTTTATGTATGCACGCGCGCACACACACACGCACGCACGCACACACGCACGCACACACACGCACACGCTCCAAGACTGGGTTACCTGCATGCAGGCAGATTGCACCTCATTCCCAGGTTGGACATCTCTTGGATTACGAGGTTCTGGTCTGTTCAAAATGGACAGCCCGAGTGAAGAGCCGGGGCTCCGTCAGAGAGAAGCCAGCAGGAAAGGGGGGTGAAAGAGACAGGGTCACCAGAGATAGTACAAGACACCCTGTTCAGTCTGAATTTTAGGTATACGGGAAATATTTCTTTGTAATGTAAGTGCGTCCCAAATATTCCGCGGGACATAATTACACTAAAAATTATTTATTATTTTTCTGAAATTCAAAGTTAGCTGGGTGTCCTTTGTTTTCATTTGTTAAATCTGGCAACCCCACTAAGAGGCTAAACCAGAACTGAGCTCCCGTGTCAGAGAACCACGCAGCACAGAAGGCCAGAGGGCTCCCAAGAACTTGCAAAGAAATACCCAACGAGAAGGAAAAAGCCAGCATTCGGCCCCTGGGGTCACGGCCACAACCTAAAGAGCAGATCGCGCTCAGGGCCTTGGTGGAGAAGCAGCATCCGCACCTCGCTGTCCCTCCCCCCGCGGCCTGAACGCATGACGTTCAAGCTCTGGCAACCGAGAAGACAGACCGCCGACCCGGGCACGCTCCACAGACGAAAGGCCACGGCGGGTCCCCTCCTCACTGCACGTCCTCGGATCACAGCGCGGGGGCGGGGGGGAGGGATCTTTAAACAAGACTTGCGATTGGATGGATTTTAAGAACCACAACTGACCGGGAAGTTGTAGAACCCGCCAGGACGTTGTGGAGACGTGTGCCGCCGTCCAGCTTGTGCGTGGAGAACAGGAAACTGTTCGCATCATTCAACCCACCGGCCAACGTCGTCGCTAAGGAGGGAAGACTAGGCCATTCCCATTCGAACAGAAAATGAAACAGAGCCACCTGCGCTGTCCTTGCTGAGTACGCTTCTGGGACCGGCAGCCGACGCGCTCAGAGAATAAAACGGGAGAGGAGATGGCATATCGGAAAGGAGGGAGCATTGTTATTACTGGCAAACGGTGCCATTTTCTACCTGAAAAGTTAGAAAAAGGAGAATTCGGTAAGCCGCCGACACAAACACGTCGGTATCGACACGTCCCTCCTCCCACCTGGGACCCGGGGACCAGCAGACGGCGACCAGAGAACCAAAGAGTCGTGGACGAGCCGACGTCGCGGGCATGAGACGTGCGGAGACGCGTTGGCATGCACGCCTGTCACGCACGCCTGTCTCGCACGCCTGTCACGCACGCCTGTCTCGCACAGCCGAGAAGGTCGCGGAGGGGCCAGGACAGACGTAGGAAGGGTGGAGGCAGAGCCTGTCTGGTGTGCAGGTAGGTCACAGGTAGCAAAGGGCGGTGGCAGCTACGGTCGGGGACACTGACCTGGCACAGCGTTCAAAATCACGCACCTGCAACACCTCGTGGGGACCCCTCCAGGGGCAGAGAGGCCACTCTGCACCATGCTCCAGGGGCCCCCAAGGGCCCATTATACTCCTGTCCCCAACCCCCGATGCCAACCCAGAGGCGAGCAGCGCACAATGACATTCTCAAGACGGGGGTCTGTCTGCGTCGTCCAGCAGAGGCTGAGTGCCCCGGGAATGACTGCGGACCGCTGTGTCACGTTCCCTGCAGCCCGGGGGGCAGTGAGCGCGGTGCGGGGGACATAGCCGTTTTGTTGGTGTACAGCCCCTACCCACAATAGTGTTGTGTGTTGTTCATGTGGACGACAGACCAAAAACTTTCAATGCCAGCACTTCGGCCCCGAGTCACGTGGACAGCCACATTTGGGCCAAGCGATGCCTCACGGCCTCAGTGCCCGCATCTGTTTGGTATAATCAACATGTTATATTAGTTTCAGGTGCACTTAATTGTTTTAACCAGAGAAAATAAGAGAAGGAAATTAATCTTTATACATTTATTCATTCAACAAATATTTGCCAAACGCACGCTGGGCACTGTGCTCAGTGCTTGGGATTCACAATAGTGAGGTAGATGGACGGATAAGATAGGTGGATAGACAGACAGACGCACAGAGACGTGGATGCATAGTTACACAGATACAGGTAAATGTGCAGAAAGTTAGCTGCACATGTAAACTCCACGTCCGGTTCGAGGGGCGTGTGTCACATTTCGGTGCAGACACTGATGAGGGTCGCCCCGCGGGCGTTAGGGAGGTATTCTCCAGCAGCTGGTCAGACGGGGGCGCTGTGACCAAGCGGCCTTTGAGCGGGGGTCGTAAGCCGTGGGCGGCGGGAGCGGGAGCCGAGCAGACGCGTGGTGCGGTGGACAGACAGCTCGCGCCCCAGCACTGACGCCCAGCGGGCGCCCTCCAGGGACGAGGTGAGCTGCCGGTGCGGGGTCCCCACTCAGGAGTCTGGCAATGACACGGAATCAGAAGAGCTGGCCCAGAGACCCGGGGCGCCTGGCCCCCAAAGCTTTGAAGCTGCGTGGTAGCGAGCTCCGGCCGCAGCTCGGTGGGGTCAGGGCCAACAACACGACAGCGGTGACGGGACCCTGACCCCAGCAGCGGTCACGGCTAGTGGGGAGCGGGTTCCTGGAAATGTTCACGTTATAATATTTAGTGAGAAAAAGGTTGAAAAAGTGTATGTCCACGGCTTTTAATTTTAATAAAGGCATATATAATAGACGTGCTCAAATGCCGTAGAGAGAATAAACAGAATGTATGTTATATGTACTGTGACACATAAAGAATAAACGGGATACATTTATGACACAATGCAATGTGTGCGTGTAGAGACGAGGGAGTTTTAACAAAATGCTAGTCCTTATCTCCCCCGGGATTGATCAAAGGGAGCTTTTATTTTCTTCCTTATTG
>NW_024342466.1:3084251-3085704 GCF_902729225.1 Pteropus medius | reverse complement strand
TCGTGGACGAGCCGACGTCGCGGGCATGAGACACATCGGCACGCACGCCTGTCACGCACGCCTGTCACGCACGCCTGTCTCGCACGCCTGTCACGCACGGCCGAGTGCCCGCCCCGGAGGGGAGGGGGAGAGACCACGGTTATGAGGTCGGGGAAGCAAGCTCGAGAGGGAGACTTAACGTTCCCCTCCCGCTCGAAAAACGGGGATTCTGGGCCGCAGCAGGAAGCGAGGCCTTGCTGAGGCAGAAGAGGCTTCCGCCGCGTCGGCGTCGGCGCCCGGGGCGGTGTTCGCAGTGTGGGGACCGATCCGCGTCAATGAGACCCTGCGTCTCGGAGGAGGAGGAGGCCCCTTCAGGCAGGAGAGGGGGGTGACAGGAGGCAGCCGGCGGCGGAAAGTCCAGCGCGGAGAGCAGCGTCCGGAGGCCGGGGGAGGCCGAGGGCAGAGGGCCCTCAGCCTCCCTTCCTGCTGGGGTCCCGAGAACACACCCCTCACGCCGCCCATCAGGGGCGGCCACGTCCTCAGTAAGCCGAGCAGCATGACCTCACGGAGCCTTCCTCCGCTCGACCTGCTGACGGCTGAGCTCCCAGAGTCCCTGCACACCTGCGGAGCCAGGGGACGAGCACTGCGCTCAGGGCCCCCGGCCTGCCATCGGGGCGGCTGGGCTGCACGACCCCACGGCGAAGGTCGCGGAGGGGCCAGGGCAGACGTGGAGGGGTGGAGGCAGAGCCTGTCTGGTGTGCAGGTAGGTCACAGGTAGCAAAGGGCGGTGGCAGCTACCGTCGGGGACACTGACCTGGCACAGCGTTCAAAATCACGCGCCTGCAACACCTCGTGGGGACCCCTCCAGGGGCAGAGAGGCCACTCTGCACCAGGCTCCAGGGGCCCCCAAGGGCCCATTATACTCCTGTCCCCAACCCCCGATGCCAACCCAGAGGCGAGCAGCGCACAATGACATTCTCAAGACGGGGGTCTGTCTGCGTCGTCCAGCAGAGGCTGAGCGCCCCGGGAATGACTGCGGACCGCTGTGTCGCGTTCCCTGCAGCCCGGGGGGCAGTGAGCGCTGTGCGGGGGACATAGCCGTTTCGTTGGTATACAGCCCCTACCCACAATAGTGTTGTGTGTTGATCATGTGGACGACAGACCAAAAAACTTTCAATGCCAGCACTTCCCGAGTCACGGGGACGGCCCCGAGTCACGTGGACAGCCACATTTGGGCCAAGCGATGCCTCACGGCCTCAGTGCCCGCATCTGTTTGGTATAATCAACATGTTATATTAGTTTCAGGTGCACTTAATTGTTTTAACCAGAGAAAATAAGAGAAGGAAATTAATCTTTATACATTTATTCATTCAACAAATATTTGCCAAACGCACGCTGGGCACTGTGCTCAGTGCTTGGGATTCACAATAGTGAGGTAGATGGACGGATAAGATAGGTGGATAGACAGACAGAC
>NW_024342466.1:3056082-3084240 GCF_902729225.1 Pteropus medius | reverse complement strand
CTGTCTCTCTGTCTCTCTCTCTCTCTCGGCGGCTTTCGGTCGGATGGATGGTGCCCTTCGTTGTATCCTGCCTTTACGTTTCGCTCATCTCTGCTTCCCTGTGTGTTAATTCCTTCCTTCTCTTTTAGAGTTCGCCTTACTGTCTTTCTAATTTCTATTACGTCCTTCTTTTCCGATCAATGGATTTAGGCTACAGACTTTGTTCCAAGTGCTGCGAGTTTGTTCGTGGTGTTTTCATGTTCACCTAGCTCTTAGTATTTTCTTATTTCTATTACAGTCTACCCTTTGAATCATGACTCACTTATAAATGTGCCTTAAGATGTCCAAGTGTATCACTCTATTAAACTTATGGACTTCTAAGCATTTCACTGAGCAGAGAAAACATCACCTGAATGATCTCGATTTTTGAATATTTGTTGAGTCTCGCTTTATGACTGAATATGGGATCACTGTAACAATTTCATGTGAAATTGAAAAGAATATGCATTCGTAATTTGTAGGTGCAACATTCTACGTATCATGAGGTCAAAGTTCTTCATTCGTATTTTAAAAGTCCGTGTTCTTTGTCACACCGCAAGGGCGGACAGATAAACTTCTCGTAATTCTGTCAAATATGGCTTTATATATTTCGAGGCTGTGTTTTGAGGGCATATAAGTGTCTAAGTTTCTTCCGGTGAAATCTTCCTTTTACCATCTAATGAAGACTATCTTCGCCATGATTCATGCCATTTCCCTTAAAGTCCGTTTTGTGCGCTAATGTAGCTAACAACTTTTTACCAGTTCTTCCTGGAATATCTATTTCCCCATGTTTACTTTCCACCTTTCCGTTTGCCTTGCCATGGAGCATTTGCCTGGCTAAGAGCACGAAGTCGTATGTTTATAATTTCTCCGCTCTATCGGTCTCTCTGGCACATACTTCCCGTGGGTACTAACCGATGCGGCCACCTCCGTGTTTTCGATCTTCCTAGATTTTTCTTCCTTTCCTATTTTCTGGGGCAGAGTTGGCAAACTATAGCCCGCAGCCCAAACCCAGCCCAGTGCCCGTTTTTGTAGATAAGCCGTGTTGGGGCGCAGCCACGTCCACTGTTTTGGGTCTCCCCAAAGACACAGCGGTGGAGTAAAATGCTTATAAAGCAGGCCAGAGGGCTCACAAAGCCCAACTATTTACAGAAAAAGTTTGCTGGTCCTTGTCGTATACGATTAGAGAGTTTCTGTTTTTCATCTTTCCTTTACTGTTTTGAAAGTTCTAAATTCTACCTGTATTCTCTTAGTAGTCGTGATTAAACGTTTCATATGCTTCGCCGACAGACTCTAAATTTAAGCTACTTGTCCATCTGACTATTCGAGGACGTTAGCATCCTGGGGTTGGTCCGTCTCCTCCCACCTTACGTATTACGTACCGCAGTGTTTCAGATCCTACGTGTCTCCATGCATTTAAAATAAGTCGCTGCTAGTACATGGTTTACATCGTCAACCCTTATTTCCATCTATCCGTATGTTTACGAATGTATTTGCTCACCTTTCTGCTTACGAGTCTGTTAGTGATAAATGCTCCGAGGCTTTGTTTTCAGTCATTTCTTCCTGATTCTTGTGTGACAGTTTAGTCAGGTAGATTTCTGTTCTCTCTTCACACTCTAGAGATAAAACTGTCCTCTGGTTACCGTCAAGAACCGGCCAGCGAATGGACTGGCGTTCTTTTTCGGGTGATCTTTCCTGTCTGGCTTCTTCTAAGCTGTTCTCTCTGTTTTCGGCGTGCTGACAGAGCTCACTGCCACACATCGAGGTGCACGTCTCCTTTTCTCTACCCTTCTTAGAAGCGCTCGTTCCCGGAATCGGAGGATTCAGCACGATCCTCCATCGTGGAAATTCTCGGACATCAGCCCTTTGACTGCGGACTCACCGTCTCCGTCTTGGTTCCGTGTGGAATTCCTCTTGTGCTCGTATCGGGCTTTCTTAGCTTACTCCCCGTAACTATTAACCTTATTTCTAGACGTTCCAGTTCTTTACCTCCACGTGCTCCGAGTGATCTTCCAATTTCCTGATTCTCTATCTAGCTGTGTCTCATCTGTTCTCAGCCTAACTCATCAGGGCGTTGTCAAAGTTCAGTCTCTATTTTTATCCCTAGAAGTTTTCTGTTGTTCTTTTTAAATCTTCCTTGTCTTTTCCTCTCTTGGCGGTTTGTTCTTTTCTCGTTGTTTGTTTTGTTTCGTTTTTCCGTCCTGTCTTTAACCTGGGTTATGTATCATCCCCACTTGACGATTCGTTTCCTGAAGTTCTTAGGGAATCTAATCCTACTGTTCGTTGTCTCTTCTTACTCGGAGCTTGCTTTTCTCCTCGGATTGGAGCCGCTGGCCCTGGAAACCCGAAGCCCATCTCCACTGGGTTCCTCCGTGAGAATTCTTTGTGTCCGTCCACAGAGGTTTTGTGTTTTCTCCCACCAGGCTCCCCAGAGCTATTGCAAGGCCAGGGTTAATTTTATCCTATTCCCTCAGACGGGGGCTCCGTGCCACTCGGGGAGTATAAATTCAAACCGCGAATACCCCTGAGGACAGGCAGCAGTTACCAATCTCAAAGGCGACCGCTTCGTCCTCCTCATAATCTGGCCCGGGTCGGCAGGCCTGTCACTTCTCCGTGCCGATGCCTGGGGTTTTTTCTGGCCCACCTTGTCACCGAAACTGCAGCCCCTCAGAGGTGAAGGATGCCTCCGGTGTCGTCAGCCAACCAGTCTCTAATCAGCTCAAAGACTCATGCCGTCTCTGCTCGACCATTAAAACCCAAACGCTCATTAATTACAAAGACAAAGGAACCTCGACTCCCATTTTTGTAACCCTGGTGCCTGCCCCAGCATCATCTCCCATATATTTCTGGTTTCTGTTCCCTCTTCGGTGTGAGTGAGTCCTTATATGAGACCCCTTTAGGAGTGGCGTTTATTATATTTGTTCTAATTTGGCCAACATTCCCGAGCGTTTGTGTCAGGATGTTTTTCACGTTCTCTGATTTATAAGATTTCGTCAGAGGTATAAAATACGTATTAACACTAAACAATTTTTAAAATTGAAAGCAAACTCTAATACCCAGATTAATTCATCTCTAGTTTATTCAAGAAAAGGTGAAACGTGTGACTTAGGGAAAAGGTTCTGCACGTGGCGGCGACCCTCTCCGCCCGTCCCGAGACCCTGCCTCGCAGCCGTGCCGCTGAGATTTTGCTGTCCTTGTAATGACGGAAAGAGAGACGGAGGACGGGGAAGCAACTATTTACGTCGGGGAACATCCGAGATGCCAAAGTAACAACGAGGGTGAACAGAGCGGACGAGAAGGCGGCAGCCTAGAACCTTCTGCAACGCCAGATGCCGCCCCTTACGGCGTTGCTCAAACACCAGAGAGGCCGGGTCCCGTGGAAGCTCTGTCTCCAGCCGACGGTCCCTCCCACACCTGGTCGCAGCAGCGATTTTTAAGTCAGCCAGCGCGTTTCCAGCGTAAGGAGCAGGTCCATGCGCCTTGTCTAACAGAAGTCCCCACCTTACAGAAAAGGAAACTGAGGCTCAGAGGTCGGTCGGCGCTGGGCCGTGGGCGGCCCCAGGACTCGACTGTTTTCAGCAGAAAGGCACCGGCGTTTGCGTGTTCTTGTCAGTAAGAGAAGGAACCAGAATCTGCTGTCATCGCACCGCCCCGGACACCACCCACAGGAGCTCAAGCAACACTGAAAGTTAAATCAAATCTTGTCCTCAAATGAAATTGTGCTTTTTCCAGCCACGTGGTGCTAGGCCACGGGGGAACCGTCTGCAGCCTGGACGTAAACCAGGAGCGAGCAGGGGTGTCCAGGCCCTGGGCTGGGGTCCGGAGCCGCCCGTGGCTGGCACTCGTGTCGCAAGCAGCTCGGGCGGCAGGGAGAGGCGTGTCAGTTCTGCCAGGGCCCCGCCTGCTCCGCTCTCTCGGCGGGGCCGGCTCGTGCTGTGCCGTGACTCGGTGTGGCCCCGTGTGTCTGAGGTGACGCATCGCTGGTACTGCTCCTCGAGGAGCGGCCACCGATTGCGTCCGACCGGAGGTCTGGGTCTGAGTCACGGCCTCCTGGCCCGTCCCCATGGAGAATGGGAGTCTCGGCTCGCAGACGGGGAGAGGCGACCGCCAGCCCTTTCACGGCACCCTGGCTGGGCTGTGGGACTGACCACGGCACGGGCCCCTCTGCAGAGTCTGGCTGGGGCTGAGCAGCAGCGTGACACCTGGGGAAGGAACGGAAGCCGGGACTGGCCGGCGGAGCTGGACATCGGAGATGGAGGTCTGGGGGACTGACCCGCAGATCTGCGGGCAGCCAGGCGGGGATGGGCGGGGGACCCAGGGGTCCCTACGAGGGCGCCGTGGTCGCTGGCTGGTGTCTCTTGGGTTCCAGGGCGGAAGCTAGAACGGTGGGGCCAAGAACAACCATCAGGACAAACGGCAGCCACGGGCCACCGGCACGGGCATGGCCCGGATGAGCAACTCGGGCGCATCCGTGCGCCTTCCCACAGGGGACACTGCGCTGTCTTCCCGCTTGACGTCACGCTCCCTCAGAAGGGGCCGGGCGAGGGCACGGAGACCCCAGGCTCCCACGCGCGGGCTCCCCACGCTCACCCCAACACCAATTCTCCCGCCGTCCGCCCTGCACCCAGGGGACACACAGCGCCCTGAGCTGAGCGTGGGGCCGGGCTGACCTGGGCTCAGGCCAGCTGGTCGTCCAGGGGGTGAGCGCCCGTCTCCCCGCCTGGTCGCGCTCAAGCTTGGCTCAGCCGATTTGCACACCACGTCCCCACCCCACGCCCCAAATGGAAAAAGGTGCGAACCTCGTCTCCGAGGCAAACAGAGGTGGCCACCTGCGAAGATGGGGCTCCCTCGCTCCGTGCCCACCAAGGCCCCAGGGGCTCAGGAAAGGTATTCAACCTTCGCAGGCCACTCTCACAGCGATAAACTCATTCTGGGGGGTTAACTTATTCTGGGGGTTACTATGGGGATCAAATGAGGCGAATGCAACGTGTTCTCCGGGCCCTAAGTTTCTGAAGGAGTTTCCATGGAAACCCAAGCAGGACAGGCAGGGGAAGGACACGCGGTCCCACGCCCGCCGGACAGTGAGGGCAGAGGTGGACGTGACATGACGTTCCAGGAGGGCAGAGGCCCCGGGGCCCATGGCTGGGGGACCCTCAGCCTAGGAGCTGGGAGCTGGAGACCAGGCTGACTCCATTTGGGCCAAGGTGAGGCCGCTGCGATGGGCCGCTCTGCAGTCCCCGGGGCGGGGCGGCGGGCACACGATGGCCTCTGCCCACCCCGTCCCCACCGCGTCTGTCTCCTCCCCCGTCCCAGCATCTGGCAGCCATGGCGGATCCTCCCAGACCGCAGGGGTCCCCGGCATCTCCAGGCAGGAGCACGACGCGGCCTTCCCTGTGGGCTCACACGCGGCCCCCTCTGCCACTCCGCACCCAGGGAGGCCTCCCCAACGTTCTCGGCAGGCCCGGCTGTCTGCACCCTGCGTCACCACACATGTGGCCCCCACTTGCAGGGGGCGCAGCGCCTGGGTACAGAGATCTGGGGGGTGGCTGCTGGGACCAGGCTTAAACATTCCCACCTGAGAATGTGGAGCGGGCGCCCCCAACGCGATGGAAGGGCCCGGAGAGGCGACGCCCCGCGTGCAGGAGGAAAGGAAGCGGACCCCGGCGTGGGGCAGCGGGGGAGGTCCCCGGGAGGCAGCGCACGGCCCTGAGCCCAGGGACCCCCCACGAGAGGCTGGCAGAGGGGATGGCGGGGGACAGGCGCATGGCCAGCTGCTGCGCGTCCTCTGCCACCGGGGTCCATGGACACCAGCGAGGCCGGCCGCAGGGAGGCCCGACCCTCAGAGCCGCCAGGCACATGTCGCTGTGTTCCTGGGGCCACCAGAGGCTCTGCGGGGCCCATGACCAGCCAGTCCGGCCGCCACTGCTCAGAGAAACAAGCCGAACGCAGGGAGGGCAGGCGGATGGCCGCGCACCATGGGGGTCAGGCACCCCCAAGCCTCGGTCCGCCAGTGTCCACTGCCACCAGCCACGCTTCCTTTCCAGGCCCCGGAGGCTTCGCGAGCGCTCTTAACGGACAGCGGCCTTCTGCCCTGTTGGTAACATTTGAAAACAAAAGGAACGAAGCCACAGGGCAGGGCCCAACCCTCCCAGCTCTGGCCACGCGCTGCCCCGAGGCCGCCAATGCCAGAACCGAGCCCTCCCCAGCGGCTGCAAGCAGAGCTGAGCCTTAGGCGCCGTCTACCACAGCAGGGGGGCCCTCGCCACCCGTCCGTGAGCTGCTGCACCCCCTAGTTTCTCCAAGACATGATGGGCCCTTCAATTCCCCCTTCTCGCTCCCCCAAGTTCCTCCAAAAATGCTGGCTTTTCACGTCATCTGGGACCGAAAGTTTAGAGGCACACGAACGTGGAAAGATTTGGGGGTACTTTGGTACTGGGCCATTGTCACAGCCAAAAACCAAACTATAGGTCGACCCGTCACTGGGCAAACCCAGATGACACAGGAGAGGTGATGCCACAGGGAGCATGGCCACCTGACCCCCGACGCGCAGGTCACCCCAGCTTCTCCCAGCCACACGACGTAGGTGACCCTGGGGCCTCGGGGCGTCAGCACACGTGCCGGGACCAGGTGTGCGTCACGAAGGGCTGTGCGGCCAGCGGACTGGGCCTGAGGGACAGGGTGACTCAGCGACCTGTCAGAAACAGCATCGCCACACCCGCTCCACGGGGCCACACGCAGGGGCCGCCCCGAGAGCTCTCGCAGAGGCGATCCATGAGGCGAAGGGGGTCCGGTGTTCTCCCCAGTTTACAGACAAGGAGCTTGAGGCACAGAGAAGGTGATCTGCAGGGTCCGAGGATGACCCGGAAGAGAGGCCGGACACGTGAGGCGAGGGCGGGTGCGTGGGGGGGCGAAGGCCCAGGGACCTGGGACCCCGTCGGGGACCCCGGGGGCTCATTTAAAGGAGAGAGGAGGGGTTCTGCTGGTGACTGCGTGACTGGGGACATCTGCAGGGCCTTCGGGGGAGGACGGGGCACACAGGCCGGGGGCCCGCGGGGCCTGTGCACGCGGGATCCTGCGCGTGAGGAGTCCGGCCTGGAGGCCTCGGTCCGGCCCCTGTCGGAGGCGTCGGGAGGAGAGCGCTCGGTCAAGGAACCCGCCCAGGAAGGAGTCCTCACAGCGCGGCCGGCGCCGGCCAGAGGAGGCCTGGGGGAGCCCCGAACCCCTCGAGAACTGCAGAGAGGAGGGGGACCTCTCATGCTTCCAGTAAGCGGTTTTAGGAAGAAAGCTTTAAAAGGAGGAACACTTCCGAAAGGGAAAAGCGCCCTTTAACGTCCAGGCGAACCCCACAGGGAAGCGGGGAGATGGCGGGCCGTGCGGGTGGGGTGGGGGGGCTGGCTCGACTCACCCCCCACCCCCCGCGGGCGCAGCTGCCCGGCTGAGAAGGTGCCGGAGCCCTTGGCGCAGGGCCCGCCCGCGGGCTGCAGCTTTGAAAAACAACTTCCTGTCGATATAAACGCGAACAAAAGCTTGGACGCATCTTCAAAGTGATGAGTTATGCCGAAAGTATGTTCCCGGGAACCGGGGAGCGGGTCACGCGCGGGGCCTTGGCGACGGGGAGAGTTTATAAATAACCACTCAGGTCTGCTCGGGTTTCCCGGCCACGGCGGCAGAGAAGGGCCCGGACACCAGGAGCCATCTGCGACCCATCAGGAGGCTAAAATTAGCCCGCGCGCCGCGGGGCGGCCTCGGGCAGGGCCGGCGAGGGGGCGTCTGCAGGAGCCCAGTTCATCCCGGCACAGGGGGGCCCGGGCCGACCCGGACTCTGCCCGGCGCGGAGCAACGCGGCGGACCCCTGAACCAGCCTCTCCGCTTGCATTTTGGAGGGAAAAAAGGAAGGGGCGGGTTCTCCATGTGGTTCTCATCGCCGAGAAAAGTGGGAACAGGTGTGGGCGCTTCCAGCGGACGTGGTCCTCGTTATTTTAACGAGAAAGTCCAAAGTTAGGGGCACGAGTGACGAAGATGTGATGCCGCCCTTTCTGCTGATGCCCACACCTCGTCCCACGGAACCCGCCGGCCCCGACACGCACACTCGTCTGTCCCCTAACCTGCCCCGCTGCACGGGGGTGGGGGGCAGGAAAGCGTGCGAGGCCGCCTGCGCCCTCGGAGTCCCGTTCCCAGAGTCACACGCGGCCTGAGCAGTGCGTTGTCGGCGTCCAAACATCCTTACGGCATTGACAGCTGCACCCGGCGCCGAGGGGCGGCTTCGCACGCCTTTACTCGGAGCGCGCGGGCCCGGCTCCACCGAGCCTCGCCGGCCAGAAGCAAAGCTTCCCCCGCGGTTTACGATTGTCTGCATTCTTCCAACTATATTAAAATATTCTTCTGTGCCTTGCGTGATAGATGTAAACGTTTCATTAAGTACCTTTGAAAGCTGGTGCTTGGACCGAGAAACGTACCATGCCCGCTGGCGGAGACGCGGCCGGCACAGCGAGTGCCTGGCTCGGTGGGTGACGAGCAGGGAACGCCTGATGGGGTGACGGGGTCTGCGGGGTTGCTGCCGAGAATCACCATGGGGCACGGACGCCCGCCTTCCTCAGCAGCTCCCCTTCAGGGCGAGCCCTTGCCTGTGTCCCCGGCCTGTCGTGGGACTTCGTGCGGGACCACAGGGCACCTCCTGCCAGCGGGCGGCTGCCCGACACGGGCGTGTGCCGGTGGCTCGGGCGCGGGACGCCGAGGGAGTAGGGCACATCGCCAGCAGGACGAGGAGGACGGGCGAGCAGGGTTAAGAGTCCTGCGCCCCCGTCTTGGCTCTGGCCTCTCCTGGATGGACGGCCCCCCTGAATCCCAGCGCCTCTATCTCTGAAGCGGGCGCAGTGATGAGCTCACCGGGAGCCACCACCCCTCCAGCCCCTGCCACCCCACTCCAGAGGCGTCTCCTCCCGAAGGCCCCCTAGCACTGACGGGCCGAGTCCTCAGGGACGGAGCACGGCCCAGCGGAAGGTGCTGAGGCCTCTCGGAGGCTCTGTCTCTAGGGTTCATAATAACGCCACCACAAAGAGCCGCCGCGTGTATCGAGTGCTCGCCGGGGCTGGGCCCCGAACGGGCACCATCGCCGTGATCCCCACCCCAGCCCTCGGCTGCGAGGAGGAAGCTGGCTCTCAGGGTGGTCGAAGGGCTTGGCCAAGACGGCACAGTGCCAAGGCCGGGCAGGCGACGGCACCGCACTGCCCGAGCAGAGAGTGTCGCAGCCAGCTCCTTGGCAGCAGGAGGCCAGACTCGTCCGGCCAGGAATGGGGCGTGGGCACGGGCGGGATCGCCTGCTAAGCCAGGCCAGGACACCAGGGGCATCTGAGCAGCAGGGAAGGGACGCTGGCCACGGGGCGGCTGGCAGGAACCCTGGCCGGCAGAGACGCCGCTGTGGGGGGATCCACTGCCTCCAGAGGCCCCCGGCGGGCAAACCCGAAGGTCATGGGCACATCGCTGACCACAGGAGCACACCGCTCGACGCACCATGGCTCTGGCGTGGCAGAGGCTGACCTGCTGCTCTCGCGCCTGTCCGAGGCAGGTGCTTCTGGTCAGCGGACGTGCTGATCCCCCAGTAATTCTGGGACCAGCCACCTTAGCCCGCCCTGGGCCTCGCCTCGCATGAGGGGCGCCCCAGAAAGGCACTGCTGGGGGCCCATGGCCTGGACGTGGCTCCCGGCCCGCGGCCACACCAAACCACGCCGGCCGACGGAAAACGCAGCCCTGCCATGTCCGGAAAGAAGGGGCGGGTTTGGGAGAAAGGCGGCCACTCGCCCGGGGACCTGCCCTTCTCTCGAGGGAGGGGCGTGAGAACACGCGACGCCGCCCAGGACCGGGTCTCACTCCCGCCGCCGGCCGCCCGCCGAACGCACCGCCTCTGCCGCGCTTGCCCGTCACGGTTGCTGGCGGCGGCCGCGGGAGCAGAGGTCACATTTGCCCGACAGGCAGGAAGAAAGGGGCAGGGGCGGGAGCTGCGCCAGCCACACTGGGCCCCAGCGCAGGAAGACACCCACTGCCCAGAGCGCCCGCCCCACGTAGAGCTCCACCGGCCGGCCCGTCCCTGGCCTCCCCGGCCGCGGGCGGCGGGCTCACCGCATCTCCGCCGACCGATCGGTGGCCTGCCTGGGGGGAGGGGAATGGGTGTGGGGTGGACGGCCAACCCGATCCGCTGCCACGGGAAGATGGGTCTCTATGTGACGCTGCGAAGGTTGTACAGCGTCCCCCCAAAAATTCATGTCCACCCAGAGTCTCAGAATAAGACCTTAGCTGGAAACAGGGCGTGGAGATCTAGTTAGATCTAAACAGGGTTGGGGTGGACCCTGTGTCCAGTGACTGGTGTTCCTTCGAGGAAAGGGCACAGACTGACTCAGGGGAGACCGTGTGAAGGCGGAGGCAGAGAGCCGAGTGCGGCCGCCACAAGCC
The DNA here is from genome assembly GCF_902729225.1 of Pteropus medius. Classification (NCBI taxonomy): domain Eukaryota; kingdom Metazoa; phylum Chordata; class Mammalia; order Chiroptera; family Pteropodidae; genus Pteropus; species Pteropus medius. The sequence goes on along the minus strand of NW_024342466.1, from coordinate 3,073,776 downwards.
CGGGGCGCCTGGGGCCCCCAAGAGCAGGAGGAGGCAGGGAGGACCCTCTTCAGAGGCTTCGGGGGGAGCGCAGCCCTGCCGACACCTTGGGGTCAGCTTCCGGCTCAGAAACTGTGACAGGACACATTCCCGCGGCTGTAAGGCACCCAGGGTGTGGCCCTTTATCCCAGACGCTGCTGTGCACAGTGCGAGTGTCGTTCGGGAGGCCGGGGGAGCCGGAGCGCGAGGCTAGCGGACTCCCACGGGTGGCGAAACCGGAGCGAGCCCAGGATCAGAGCCCGTGCCGTCGGGGGAGCCCAAGGCCGTGGGCACAGGCAACTCGAATCCTTCTGCCCCTGGGTGCACGTCCGCAAACGAGTGACGATTCAGGGTTACGAATACATTTAGCAAGTGAGCCACGCGGCAAATACGTGAGCCGGAGTAAGGAGGACCGAGACCGTGTCGCGGAGCGTGAGCTCATGTCCCCACCCCGGGCGGGACCGAGACCCGCCCTCCACTAGGCAGAGCCACAGCCCCAGAGGCGCCTCTGACGGGGCGGAGGGCTTGGTGCCGCCCGCTCCGGCGGCATCCAGAAGACCACAGCAAGGGCCCGACCGACCCGGCCGATGGCCGTGTCCTGGGACTGCTCGGCCCACTGAGTGGCCCTCAGGTCCTCCCGTCTCCTGCGAGCGCGTCAGGAAGGAAGCTGGGGGGAGGTGACTCGGGGGTGGGGGGACTGCCATCCGGGCTTGGTCTGAACTCGGGAGTTTTAAACCAGAGACGGCCAGCCAGCGGGGCTGCGGTCTTGGCCAGGCGGGTCTTCGCGCAGGCAGGTAGGCGCCGCCTTCTGGGTCACCTGTCCGTGCCCGCGCTTCCTCCGGCAAATGCCTGTCAGAGCACCGGCAAGGACGCTCCGCCCACTGTGGGGAAGAGGGTCCACCCTCACTTCGCTGCTGAGAAGTCTGGCGATTCGTTTCAAAGCCTTGAAAACACGCACACCCTGCCTCACACCGCCTAGGATGCTGCTAGCAAAGACTCGGAAAATAACACAACACGCGTCGGGGCACCTGTGCGCAGGTGGGAACGTGGGACGAGGCCACCGCTGTGGAGACGGCAGGCGGTTCCCTTAAAAATTAAGCGCAGAGTCGCCATGCGGCCTGGCGAGCCACTTCTGGGGACACGCCCGAAGCGCTGACAGCGGGGATCCCAAGGGGTGCGTGTGCGGCCGCGCCCCCAGCAGCACTGTCCCAGCGCCCAGCGCCGGATGGCGGAGGCGCAGCGGGGTCTGGACATGCGACGGGAGGACGGGGAGGAGGCTCCGGCACACGCCGCAGCGTGGACGAACCTCGGAGACGTTGCGTTGAGTGAAATAAGCCGGTTACGAAAGGACACGCACCACGGGACCCCCAGAGAGGCCGAATCCGCGAGGCAGGGAGAGGAGGGCCGGGCCGGGCCGGGCCGGGGCAGGCGGAGCACTGGACGGGCGCAGAGTTTCGGTTTGGGAAGACGAGGACGTCCCGGAGACTGTGGTGATGGCCGCACAGCGCTGTGGCCACACTCGGTGCGCGTCTTCAGGCGGCTGGGATGGTCGACTGTGCGTTACGTGCGTTTTACCACCGTTTTAAATACACGCGCACGTCGTTCGCCCTGACAGCACCGGCCCTGGTCCCATCTTTGACCTGATTAACCGGCTACCACAGGGTTCAGCCATAAGCACGTTCTTGCGGCTTTATTACAGAAAAAAATACAAAAAAAAACTGTGGAACGGAACCCAAACCGACCGGCTGCTCACTTAGAGGGCTGTTGATCATGGACGGGAAGGAAGCTCCGTGAGGGGAGCGTCTCAGTCGCTGTTGCTCCCCGCTGTCCCCGAGCCACCAGGACAGGGCCCCGCACACGGCGAGCACTCCATGACTGACTTAAGGAATGGAGTTTGAGTCAAGGAACCATCTAGAACCCGACGCCTGCTGCGTCTCTGGGCTCTGGCTGCTTCCAAGGGAAGAGGGGTGTGGTGGGCACACGTGTGCCCTACGCGGGGGACGCCCCATGCTCGCCCATCCTGGGAGTGGGCTTAGCCTTTTTAGGGCGGCCAGGAGCACAGGGGTCTCCGGCCAGGGTGGCGATGGCTCAGCGAGTTCACCCGGCCTCCGAGGTCCTCAAGGGGACAGCAGCTCCTCAGAGGCCCTGGGGACTGAGCCCCAAAGTCCACAGCAGGGCGCTGCCCACTGACCACCCCTCATCGGCGTTCCTGCCTGCCCCTCCTCACCTGGATCCCTCCCAAATCAGGCCTTCCTCACACGGTCTGTCTTCAGGGTCCCCAAACCAACACAAGGCAGTGCCACCTCACTGGCCGTGCCTTCCTGCCACAGTTAGCATGTGTCCCTGAAGCTCAGAGTCACGTGGGTCCTCGACGGAGTCTGCAAAGGTTTACTTCCCGGGCTACCGGATGCTCCGCATTTTCTGACAGTAATCCAGATGCTGGGGCTGCCAGAACCATTCGGAACACGTGCTTGGCAGGTGACTCGCTCAATCAAAGACTGGAGACCCGCCGGGCCGGTGCGTCCTGCCTCCGAGTCCGGAGGCACTCACGTGGACAGTCCACGGGCATCAGGACCGGCCGGGACCGGCCGCAGCGGGCAGAGAGACGGGCTCGGGCAGGGACCGACGCGGGAACCCTGTCTGGGCGCCTGGGACCACGAGCGGCAGGGGCAGCCCGCCGGAGGGCAGGGCCTCGCCTGCCAGCCGTGCCTCCCACCCCTGTCCGCAGGGGCCACCCCGCCGCTGTCTGCTGGCTCTCACCTGGACACACGCGCCTGTCCCTGCCGTCCAGAGCACTCCAGACAGAGTATTAGGCTGATAATGGCCCTAGAGATGGCGGGTCCTGACCCCCGCGAATCTTACTGTATCTGGAAAAGGTTCCTGCAGTGGTGATTAAGTGGGGATCATGAGATGGGGAGGGGTGTTTATCCTGATTATGGGGGGCCCTAAACAGTCACAAGAGTCTTTATAAGAGAGCGGCAGAGAGAGATTTGACAGAGGACAAGGCAACGTGACCACGGAGGCAGACTAGAGGGGGCCACCAGCTAAGGAACGCCAATGCCACCAGAAGCTGGGCGCGGCAGGAGGCCAAATGTCCCCTCGAGCCCACGGAGCGAGTGTGGCCTGCCTGCCGACACTGATTTCAGACTGATTTCAGACTTCCGGCGTCCGGAACTGTGGAAGGATAAACTTCTGTTGTTTTAAGGTGCCCAGTGTGTGGTCATTCGTCACAGAAGCTGTAGGAAACCAGCATGCGGTGAGCACCCACATCATCACCATCCCCTCACTCAGACCCTACAACACCCCATCGCGTGCCCACCCATCTACCACCTTCCTCCCATCCGTGAATCCAGTTTGGTTCTCTATGCGACTCAAAGCAAATGATAAAGCTTAGTCCATTTCTCCCTAAATACCTCAGCATACCCATCATCAACTGGATCTCGACAGTTTTTCTTTTGATGTACAATTTATGTACAGTGCACAAATTTTAGGTGTGTATTTGCTGAGTTTTGGCAAATGTGTGGTCCGACCTCCTATCAAGACAGAGAATTCGCCGTCACCCCAGCCAGCACCTCCCACGGTCCACAAAAGCGAACTGGCCTCGTTTTTCTGCCCTAGATCGTTTCGGCTGTTCCAGGATCTTATACAAACAGAATCGTAATTACACACTCCTTTGCGCAAAGCTTCTCTCTTTATGGATAAAAACGTAAGTGTTGCCGCCTCCCACGCTCCAGCTACGAGGCGCGGTCCCCGGCCCCCGAGGCTGTGTCTGGCGAGGGACACGCACAAGTCCACAGGCCGTGACCGTACGATGTGCAGCACTGGACAAGTACAGGCGGCTTCGGAGGCCCTCGGGGGAGACACCTGACTCTCGCGAGATTAGGAAAAGTTTCTAGAAGAAGTAACAACCAAGATCAGTCGCAGAGCATGAGCACGAGTTCTGTGGGTCAGGCTGGGCACACGTGGGGGTGAGGCACGTGACGGGGTGGACTGCCCTCCCCCACTGGCTACCCCGGACTCCTGCTGGGTCTGGTGGGGGCAGGGGGCTTGGGGGGGGACGCCGGGGCTGGGAAAGTCCCCCTTCCCTGTCCGGCCCTGCCGCAGTCAGGGTCAGCACTCGGAGCTCCGGGCTGCCACTCCACCTGAGGTGACTGGGTCTCCCACCTCGTGCTCTTGGCAAAGCCAGTGCGACTCGTCCCTCCCTCCCCCCCAGTGATGGCGCCGCCCCTGCCCCTTCCTGCCGCGGTGGCCCTCGTGGACAGGACCTAGGTTGGCTGTGAAGCGGGACCCACGCCAGGCCTGGTCGCCTGCCCCAGAGCACTCTGGGAGTGTGGTGGCTGCCGGACAAAGGTGCCCAGTCTGCGGCCACAGCCCGTCACCCTGCCAAGCCCAGGACGCAGGTCCAGTTGTCCCGGTCACAGCCTGAAGCTGCCTCACCAAGTCCAGGGTCATGATGAGACACATCCCCTCCCCTTTCCCTCCAGGACGGGGTTCCCGAAACAGCCCCCTCCAGGGAACCTGACCCCCGGTCTGCTGGGCTTGGGTGGTCACTGAGGATCAGGAAACTGGCTTCCTCCGCGGGGGTCTCGAAGCTCTGCCTGGGCAGTGGCGTCTGCCACGGGGCCTCACGCAGGCCCCAGCCCCGTCTTCGCGTCCCGACCCATCGGCTCGTCCCCCACTCGCCTCCCCCCCGCCACAGCCCGTGGGGTGTTTATCAGGTTCACGGCGAGAAAACAGCTGCCTCTCGCGTGCATCCCTCGTGCTCCCAAGTCCGCTATTTATGGCGGAAATATGTTTATAACACCCGGTGCACGAAAGTTAACCTTTCGAGATTACAAAGGCCTTTTCTCTTGACTGAGCAAACGGCCTCACCTGGGGAGTTCCGAAAGCTTATTTTGAAACAGCCGCCTCTGCTTTCCTCCGTCCCTTGGGGGCCTCCCTTCTGTGAGACGCGATCTCGGCCGATGCTCATTGCTGCCGGGTTTTGAGGGACGGGTCACTTGGCAAAGGGCGTGAACAGCCAGGTGTGGACAGCACTGGGCACACCTGACCCCCCCGAGCTAGTCCAAGCCCCCGCATCTCTTCCTGGACTGTGGCCAGACCCCCCGTGACCCGGCCAGCCCCTTCCGGTGTCTCTGGCCACCCGGGTCTGGCCCCCACAGGATGGTCTCACAGGCCGTGTGCCCTCTGCCTGGACCGCTCTCCCCCGCTTACCGTGGCCGGAAACCCTGTCACGGGTTTGCGCTGGCGCCGAGGCCGCCTGCCCGGGGCCGCCTGCCCCGACCGCGGTCCCAGTGACAGCCCCGCACGCTTCTCTCTGTGCACACGACTCTTTCCGTGACCGAACTCGTGACGAATCTCACGAGGGCAGTTCATGTCCCGTTTGTCTACTCACCGACCGTCCCCCCGAAGGCCGCTCAGACCCAGCCTGCAGGGCACAGCGAGCGCTCATGAAGCGCCTTGTCCCAGCGAACGGACAAGCGACCGATGAGTCCGGGGAGCGGGCGTCTCGGGTGTCCTCGGTCACCGTGCAGGGCCCAGACGGGAGAGGCAAGGCCGGAGGAGGCTTCTGAGGACAAACGAGCTGCCTCCGGAAGTGTCTTCGTGTAAGAGACGCCGCCGAGGACCTCGGCACGGAAACGTGCGTGTGGTCGCGCCTTGCGGATGAGCGACCGGAGACGGGCCCCGGCCCCTCCCAGCGTGTGTGCAAGAACGTGAGGACGACGGGGGGGGGTCAGGAGCCCCCGCGAGCTCTGAGTGTGAGTGGCGCGGGTTTGGAACGGGCGACAGGTGTAGCTAGCTAGATAAACGAACGCACGCATGCATGACAAGGGCTGTGGTGAAAGCTATTTCGGGGCGCGAAACGGGCAAGACGCGCTGGCAGCTCAGTGTGGTGGGCTGAAGGCGACTACGCAGTCTCCTGTCAAGAGATGAGGTCTCTTCCCTTCTTGAATCTGGGCTGGCTGCTTCTTTGACAGAAAAAATGTGACCGAAGTGACGCTGGAAGCATTTTGCTTATGAGATGAATACGAATAATTTGCGCCTGCGGAGGAGACGGCCCTGGATTAGAGACGCCCCATGTCCTCCGCCGCCGCTCCCACGAAGGCGCCGAGCCAGGGGTGCAGGGGGCTCCACGGCCCGGGAAAAGGGTGTCATCAGAACCTCTACAGTTTGAGACTGAAAAGAAAAATTTCCCGAGAGCGCTAACAATCGGTGAGTCTCGGGCCCATTATTGCTGTTCTTTCTACCCTGCAGGTCTGAAACTCTCCGAAAGAAAGTCGTATTCAGGTAAGCGGGGGCAGGGCCGCAGCTCTGTGGCCCTGGGGGCAGGCTCTGGGGCGGGACGGAGTGAGGGGCACAGAGGGGAGCGGACGCCGTCTGCCCCACAGCGTGGAGGCCACCTGTCCTGGGAGTAGGACCCGGGGGGGGCGGCCCGCCTCAAACGGCGACCCCACGTGGCAAGAAGAGGCACCGCGGGCGGGGCCTGATGCTCCCCTGGAGTCTCACCCCCAGAGTGTGTGACACCCTGGGTGCTGGGGAGGGAGAGGGGACAACGGTCCAAGAGAGAAAAATCTAGCGCTTCCTCCCACATACGCAGGGTGCATATTGCAGAGAACAAACGCCCTTCCCAGGCCCCTGGGTTTGGGAGGGCGAGAAAAGCGTCTGCTCCTGCCATCAAGGCTCAGTGCTCCCGGAGGGAGCACCCCAGTACTGTCGGGGTGTTTGGCTCCTGGCTCTGTTTTCCAGGAAACCTGGGCCAGACAGAAGCCGAGGCAGGAAAGGTCAGTGAGTACCCAGGTCGCTGCCTTGTCAGTGCTGGCCCCGGCCAGCTCGGATCCGCCGCAGCGCCCACGCCCCAGGCCCCGACGCCCTCTTCCCCGAACGCATCCGAGGAGCACGGCACGAGGAGACGCCGACGGCCACGTTACTGAGCGAGTGGAAAACGACAGCCAGAAGCCCGCGGAGATTCGCACAGAGGACCTCGGGCCGACGGCATCTCCGCGATCAGCGGCCGACGGGCCCGGCCGGGGCTTGGGGACCCACCCCGACGCTGCCCCAACCGATGGCGCAAACGGCGGCTTGCCGCAACGGACGTTTCCTCTCCCCCAGCTCTGGGGCACGAGTCCGAGATCCAGGCGTGGACAGGGCCACGCGCCCTCCCGGTGCCTGGGGGACCGTCCTGCGGCCCTTCAGCTTGCGGCCGCCTCACTCCAACCTGCCGCCGTCTTCCCATGGCCTCTGCCATGCACCTGCGCGTCCCTGTCTGTCTGTTCCAGAGTACCTGTCCCCGGGTTTAGTGCCACCCTAATCCAGAATGATCGCATCTCAAAATCCTTCTCTGACTGCATCCTCTCCTAGAGGCCCTTCTCCCAGACGCGGTCACGCTGTGCTTCCGGGTGGACAGATCTTCGGGGGACAACACCACCTGTGCTCACAGTCCTCATTCGTACCCCCAGGCAGCCTGCTCGGGGGCTGGGCCTCTTTCCAGGATCGTTCCCATCACCTGCCCGCTGCCCTCCTGCCCTTTCTGCTGATACGACCCGCTCAGGCTTCGTCCCCACTGTCCTCGCCACCCCCGGGACCTGTTCTGCAGCTCCGGTCAGGGTGCACTGTGTCTGGCGGCACCGGGAGACGCCCGATGCCCGACCGTCTGCAGCCAGGGTGACCCCGCCGTCTGCAGGTCCACGGCCTGCGCCCACCGCCCTCGGCCCCCCTCCTCCGAGTCCTCGTCGGCCTTGGCACTCGCCCGAGGATGGTTCAGTTGAAGTTCGGGTCTGGACGTACGGGGCGGGCCTGCCGTGAGCGCTGGCTGCCACCGGCAAGGTGGCACCCGCCTGCAGGGAGGCGGTGCTGGGTTCCCGAAACGCCTCCGAAGCTCGACCCAGTAGGTCCTGGCTGAGAGCCTCCTCGCCGCCCCCCGGAGGGTCAGGGTCAGGCTGTGGGGACCAGTGCTGATTTCTGGCCATGAGCAGAAGTGAGTGCTGAGGCCAAGAGCAGGGGAACGCTGCTCCGGGGCCCTTCAGGAATCTGGCTCCATCGTAAAACTCTTGGCTGGCACCTTTCTCTTCCGCTTTCAGACTTAAGTGCCTCTGCTGCGCCTCGGCAGCTTAATTAAAACCCTTTTAAAGACCGGGGTTCTCCGCACAGGAAGGCGCTCGCCCTGCGGGCATGTCCACGGGTGAGCTGGCTCCTGAAAGGCTTTCAAGTTCATGCCGTTCCCATAACTCTTGTTTTTCCAAAAGGAAGCCCTCGCGGGCGGGAGGAAGGCCTCCCCAGCGGCGAGCGTCGGTGGAGGAGCAGGAGCAAGTGGGTGGGGGGCCAGGCTGGCTGTGGGGGGGGGAGCACACAGAGGCCAAAAGCAACTCCTACTGCTCTACCTGCAACATTGGGGGCCAGGCAGGCCAGCTGTGGGGGCAAGTCCTGCTGGGGTGGGGGGCAAGGCCGACTGGGGGAGCAAGGCCGGCTGGGGGGGGCAAGGCCGCTGGGAGGGCCCGAGGGAGGCGGCACCTGGGACACGGTGGGCGCTGGGGACTCCTCCTGGGAAGGGGGTCTCTGTCTGGCCCCATAGCCGTGTCCGTGCAGGAGGAGTTACCTGGAGGTCTAAACGCTCTTCCAGTCCTTATGGCCGCAGAGATCCGGAGGGACCATGGTTGGGCTGCACCCTGCCCCGGCCCCGCACGTGGGGCCTGAGCCGAGGCCACCGCAGCGCGTCAGTGCTCCCCACAGCTGGTCTGCGCCAGGAGACAGGTTTTCTGTCTCCTTCTAAAAATGCACACAGAGGCCGAGCAACTCCTCCCGGTGACACGGCGAGCGAGTGGGGGAGGGGCGGCACTGCCACTCCCCTGACCCCGTCTGCTGCTTGTGCCCACGAGGCGTGGGCCGGCGAGGCACGGGCGTGCGCCGCAGGCCGCTGTCTCGGTCAAGGACGGACCCCGCACACGACAGTGGTCCCACGAGACAATCGTGGAGCTGAAGCATCACGATCACCTAGTGACACCACAGCTTCGCAGACAGGACGGCCGTTCACGGTGCATTATCGGCTGACAAGCGACTCTTCGGTGACAGAAGAACGAACCAGGCGAACCACCGGAACCTCCGAGGACGTGTTTCTGGAAAGAGCGACACCCCAGCAGGAAGAGCCTCAGCCGGGTCCTTCGGCCCACAAGCTCGGGCCTGACCCCCAAAGTCCACAAAGCAGCCAGGCCCAGCGAAGACAGCGGTCTGCACCCCACCGGCCGTCCTCGGTGCTCACCGAGCCCACGCCACCCTGCCAGCGGCTCAGGGCGGGCAGGAGTGGGGGACAAAGCCCCCCAGAGCCTCGCTATGGCCACACGGCCATGGAGCACTGCCAGGCCCCGCGCCCACTCTGGTTGACCACTGCAGCCCTCAGCTCGGGTCCCGTGGTCCATCCGTCAACGCCTTTCCCGCCATGTTCCGAGACCCCACTCAGCAGCTTTGTGTCACCACGGGTGCGGGGGCAGGTGGTACCAGACCAGCAATATCAGTGGGGTCATGGCCCAACCGGGACCAGTGCCAGCCGGCAGAGGCCAGCGGGGACGAGGAGAGCCAGGTGGGACATCGCCCCCACTGTGCCTGGCAGGGCCGCCCCCGTCCAGGGCACCGGAGGAGAATCCCTGAGTTGACCGGTCAGACCACGGCGCATCCCGACGGCACCAGGTTACGGTTCTGTGATCAAGCCACGTGGAGCCTCGATTCCGAGAACGAGTCCAGCTGCAGAAAAACCATCGCTCTGGACACGTTCGTTCAAGCGCGCACTGCAGACAGACGGGCGTGGGGCCCCGCGACCTCACCGACAGACGCCCAGCAACGCCGTCACGTCCAGCTCTGTGTGTGCGGCCTGCGAGAATGTCGTTCCGGCCACACGGGAAACGTCCTCCCGCCAAGAGCATTTGAATCCCCTCGCCGAGCCCCCAGACTCACACCGCCCAGGACGTCCTGCCTCACTGAGGACAGCGTCGAGCAGGACAAACAGGTTCTCATCGCCCCAGTGGGGACAGAGGGTCCTTGAGGGAGGGACCTGGGGCTGACCCAGAACACGTGGGGTGCTCCTCAGAGTATCAGCGCCCCACCCCTCAGTCACCGGGGAGCCCATAAAGGCCACAAGCCGGGCTGCACCCAGACCTCGAGGCCGGCTGGTCCCATCGGTGAGAGCCACCCGCCTGCTCCATGCGGGGCACGGTGCAGGAGCGCCACCTGGAGTTTGCTCTGCCACCCACATAACGTGTCAACACGCGGTCCCCAGTCCCCACTCCACTGGGAGGTCCAGAAAATCTCAGCAGATCCTTTTCTTGTCTTCAGAAAGTTAAAGAACCTCGCGAGGGTCAGTGGGCCAGGGTGCGAGTCAGCTCGGGCCACTGTCCTGAAGTCCACAGGTCAGCGGCTTAGACAACAGGCGCTGGCTGTCACACCCCGAGATCAAGGTGTTGGCAGCGCTGGTTCCTTCTGAGACCTCTCTCCTCGGCGTGCGGATGGCCATCCCTGTGTCCTCACGTGGACAACCCGTGTCCATATTTCCTCTTCATAAGGCCAGGGGTCATCTTGGATTGGGTCCCACCCGTACAACTTCATTTTAACTCGATTGCCCCTGGGAACCCCCCTACCCCCGTACCGTCTCATCCTGCGGTTCTAGGGGCTCGGACTTTGACACACGAGTGTGGAGAGGGCACGCTCAGTCCCTACCAGCGCCCGCCTGACTGAGAGACACCTGGGGCTGGGCCGGAGGGACACTTGTGCAGAATTCTGTCTTCACGACAGTAGAACGTGGTGTAAGCTGAGCCAGCCCCGGCGCCCAGCTGTCTACACGGCCGCTCCCGGCAGCATGGGCGCCCTGCACACGGCTTCCCGGCCGCGTGTCCGTCACATGGTCACATGGGGGAGGGTGGATGTGAGCGGGAGGAGGCCGGGACAGGGGGCAACTCAGACGTCAGCTCCCGACATGCTCGCACCTTCGCCCCCATGGGAGCCGAGTGCGAGCCCGCCATGCACCACGTGCCGTGTTCGCTTCCGAGGATGCAGTGGCTGCTGTGACCTCGCCGCCGGCGTCAGATGCGGCAGCGGGAGACACCGCGATTCACGTGGGAGGACGTGGAGCAGAGGAAGAGTCGGGGGGGCCGCGCCGAGCGTCCGGCGAGCTCCGCGGTAAGCGAGGCGCATCTTCCCGAACCTGCACGAGCTTAATGTCGGGCCAAAAATTTGACCAGATGGTTCTAAACATTATTGGGAAAAGAAATGAAACGACAAGAATAAGCAAGACATTTTGGAAAAGAGAAGCGGTGAAGGCCACTTTCCTTTCGGAATATAAAAACACATCGGAAAGATACAACAATAAAAACGGTGACTCGTTGGTGCGAAAATTCACAGACAAATGGTGGGTGTGAGACATACCTGAAATGAGACCCCAGCAAGACTCAGCAGGCAATAAAAGAAACATCAGACACGACCAGACAGAGCACGGAACATTCACCCGCTGCTGTTTGAAAAACTGACTCTTTGGGGAAAAATTCAAGGTAGAGCCTCAGTTGAAACCACATCCCTCCCAAATTCCAAAAGATGGAAAAGCTAAACATAAAGAAACCATAACAATTTTTAAAGAAAATACAGTTGAATATTTAACTGACTTTATAGTAAGTTAAATAAAATCTTTTAGAGTATGAAAACAGTTAAGTAACAAAAAAATTTTTTACCTAAAGTGTAGAAGTATTCATACCCCAAATGGTAAAATTAAATAAATGACAAATCAAGAAAAAATACAGGCAATAAAGATGGCAGTGTTAATATCTTTACTCCAGAAAGGGTGTTTTAACGCACTCGTTTAAAAAAAAATTGAAAGAAAGAAAGAAAGAAAGATAAAAGAAAAGCAAGTTTTCAATAGAAAAAAAGGCAAACCCTCAGAGGCACCTCACAGAAGAAAAACATAGAAATGGCTTGTAAATGAAAAAACATATCCAACCACACTACCAATGTTTTCTTCTTTATGGTTTACCACATTTTCTAAATTTTTAAATGCCCACGTTATTTTCATAATCAGAAGACTACACGCTGCGTGAATCCATTCGCATGAAGCTCCGAAAGGGGCAGAACGAGTCTGTGCAGCGGGGCGAGGGGGGGGTGTCAGCCCTGCAGGGTGGTACCGGTGGGGCGCGCGGGGGCGGCCGGCCTTGGTGGGGTGAGCCGGGGCGGCCGGCCTTGGTGGGGTGCGCCGGGGCGGCCGGCCCTGCAGGAGCACTGTAAGTCATGATTTGGCGGTGATGACGCAGGCCTGTTCACGTTGTCAAAATTCACCCAGCTAAACACTTAAACCTGTGTACTTTTTCGTGCTCACAGGTGCTTTAGAGTTTAGTTTGGACGTCTCCCTCAGAGAGCGCGGCTTCCCGGAGCAGGCCGCGTCCTCCTTCCTCGCCGTGTGTCCGCTGCTCCCGGCACCCCACCCGTGACAGCTGGACCTGGCCCCGTCCTCTGTGCCTGGCGGGCGGGAGCTCCCGGGGATACGGAAGGCATGTTCCGGGAGCTCCCCTCCTTCTCGGAGGTGTTTTGAGGCCCTTCAGGGGGCAGGGGGTCTGGAACTGCCCGCGGAGGTGGGTGAGCCACACACACACACACACACACACAGCCTCCATGCCCCATGAGCCACCGCAAACGCACCGTGGCAGCTTTACGACGGGGCGATGGGCCTCCAAGGGGAGAGAACACTGCTGAATGTAAATATCCTGCCCAATTAGGAAGGAGATATTTCAAGATTCATATATGCAAACTGCTGAAAGGCAAATGGTTTTAATAATGCCTTATTAAAAGGGCTTTTCCCAGCCAGAGTCCCGAGCACATAAAGCCCAAAGCACTTAGCCTGACGGACTTCAGCAAGCCCGAGCCAGCCCTCGGGGACAGCGTGCTGACACGGGCCACCCTCGGGGCTGCTCTGCTTTGTTTCCCAGCAGCCCTCTGCCCAGGCCTGAGGTGGGGGCCGGAGCTCCAGCATCGGGCCATTGCAAACCTGCCCCACGGACCAGCAGGCTGATCCTGGGGATGACAGCCCGGGGTGTTTTCATACCCCCTGCTCTTAATTTGAAAAGCAGATGAGAAAAACACTGGCGATCACCTCGACGACACGAGCTCGGCGAAGGCCCAGCGGAACGTCACCCGGCTCCCGCCATCCTCATCATTTGTCTCTGTGGCTTAATAGCTCTTGAGAAAACCGTGCGGGGCTTCCCGGAGATGGGCTGGGCACCCCCACGGGGGCGGGGCCGGGCGGAAGAGGAGGCCGAGGGGCACTGACCCGTGCAGGAGATGGGCCTCGGGAGGGGAAAGCGGGCGGGACACCAGTCCCCTGAGCACTGAGGGCCCAGGAAGGATCTCACCGGGGAAGTGAGGGGGCAAAGGGAGCCGAGGCCAGCCAGGACGAGGGGCAGAAGGGGGCAGTTCCTGGACCGAGTGTCCAGGGAGCAGTCGGACAGAGAGAGGGAGGACGGCCGGTCCAGCCAGGCTGCCATGTCCTGGGCCTTGCACATATCAAAGCCTTGGAGGGCAGCACTTGGAGGGCCACCGGGGCCAGGAGGGGACCCAGGGTGACAGTCAGAAAGGGCTGGCCTGGCCCCCACTTTGCACAGGATGAAACCATGGTCCAGACAGGTGAGGCCACGCATCCGGCTGTGCACCCCAAGACGGAGCCCACCCCACCAGGCCACGCTGCAGAAGACCACTCCGGTCAAGAAATACAAGAATGCGGTACCTTCAACTATGACTTTAAATCCACGCCACTGGCTGAGTGCTCACTCCACACCAAGCGAAACGGGAAACTCAGGGCCTTCTTATTAGACGTGGGATGAAGGCCCCGGCTACCCCGCCCTGACCTGTCCCTCAGTCTGCCCCTCCCCTCCGGAAGTCGGGCCCACCCCCTCCCCACCCTGCACACCCCGCCCCACCCAAGCCTTCGGCACTTCTCTGCCCCCACGACCCACAGGGACCGGGGGGACCCTCGTCCCACAGCAATTGCCTCCTCTCACCCACCCCAAGACCAGCTGTAGGGAGAAGCGGATGGCTCACGGGCCAGCACCCCACAGCACCCCCTTCTACAGCGCCCAGAGCAGAGGCGACCAACCGGTCAGGGTGACGGTCCTCAGAGGGAACCAGGAGCCAGCCATCCTCAGGACATGCCTGGCAGTGGGACGCAGGAAGAGACGGCAACCTGTCCTGCTGAATCTGGTGACTGTGGGGGGACAGTCGTCAGGACATCCTGCGAGGTACAGTGCCCCCCCCCCGCAGTGAAAGCCCCCGCTGGTGTTAGGCTGAGCACAGGGAGGGCTGGGCCTCTCGACACCCACTGTGGCAGCAGGCAAGGGACAGGGGCCAGGGTAACCCACATACGCCCGCCCCCTCTCTGGAATTCAGAGACCAGGGGTCCAGGCACTGCAGCCCACTGAGCAAGGTGCGGAGCAGGGAGCTGGTGTGGGGCGCTGGTGCTCACACACTCACACTCACACGCAACACACCAACACACACACAACTGACACACCACACACACAACACACATCACACAACACACATCACCGCCTTACATCGAATGGCACCCTGGTTATCGCCGCGCTGGGCATCACGTCCGCCGTAGATATGCGCAGACTGGGATGCGCCGCATCAGATACGCGCAATGCACCCGATCGCCAGCGTGACCGCCAGTGCGCCGCCGCGGATCGCGCCGCAGCAATACCATCCGTCGCGATCGCCATGACCGCCGCACACTGACGATACGCCATCAGGCCGCACTCGCACCCAGACACCGGCGAATCACGATCCTGCGTGACGCGCCAGGCCAGCAATGGATCTGCACTCACAACCGCTCCACCACCCTGCCTCATGCTCAATCGTCCGCGTCTCTGAACCGCCTCAATTATCTGGATCGCCTCCACCGTCACTGCCAACCGCCTGCCTAATTAGATACCTCTATCAGTCCTACCTATTACTGACCTTATGATGCCTGCCTGATGCTGACCTGGTGACGCCAACCGCCTGCCTGTTCGTTTATCATCGACCGCGCCGCTGCGATCACCGTGACACCCGCTTCGATGCCGGGATCACCCTCGTTACGCTCCTGCACCTGAAACCCTCGCGCTCACGATCTGCGTGACCACTGCTCAACATGGATCGCGCTCACCCCGCTCGACCGCCTCCGCCTGCCGCGTCGCTCCGGCCACCTGTTAACTCACGCACGCCAGAATCGCCCATCGACCGCCCTCCGCACGCGATCACCGCCACCTGAGCAATCAAACGCGGCAATCACCTGACCGCGGATATCACATCACGTGCAACACACTCGTATGCAACACACACATACAACACACATCACATGCAACACACAATACACACAGATCACACACACACATATACGAGCCACACTTTGTGGCTGCAACTCTTTCCCAGCCTTCTCCAATGTCTCCTATGTGTGTTGGTGCATTTAACCGTCTACCTCTTCTTCAATTAATTTAACAATATATACTTTCCTAGAAAACTATCTCTTCAGCTGCATTTTCAAACTCTCAGCATAGAGCTGTAAGAATTATTCTCTTCAAATTCTGGTTTCTCTGAGGTTATTTTTATGTAATGTGTTCATGTTTTCTTATATTTTTCTTGATTAAGTAGTTAATTCAATTTTTCTAAAGAGTGAGCTTTCTATCTTAATTCTACAGCGTTTCTGTTTTCGATCTATTATTTCTGCTGTTATCTTTAGTCCTTTCTTCTGTTTTCCCTGGGTCTGTTTGGTTTCCTCTTTTGATTAATTTCTTAATTAATTTCCTTCAGCAAATGTCGAACTTGGACTTATTTCCTCGGTATCGTCTGAGCTGCACCCAATAAGCCCTAACGTGTAACTTTTTCTTTCGTTCTTTTCTAAATATTTTGTCACTGCTGATGTGAGTCTTCTCTTTCATCCATGAGATGACTGGCTTAACTTCCTAAGAAGCTGGTGTTCTGTCTGTTTCTAATTTGGTCCTTGACTTGCGTTTCATTACACCATAGCGAGATTGCTGCCTGTGCCATCCCCGCCATTCGGAATTCCGGCAGCTCGAGGGCACGTGGGACAAGGTGCGTCCTATGTCTGCAGGGCACGGTGACGACACAGACGCTCCCGGCCAGTCTAACAGTGCTCACGAACTTGTCACCCTTATGCGGTGGCCGATGTGTTGACGGGCTTGGTGGCTGCAAGGAGCAGCCTCTCTCACATCAGCAGGGTCATCTGTCCACCCACGGGGAAGGACAGCCAGACTAGACGTTGCCTTTCTAAATACTGAGCCCCTAAATAGGATTTTTGGTGGGTCCGGCTCTGGGGCCTGGCTCTCTGGACCACAGACTTTTCGCTGAGCCATCAGCGCCCCTGGGAAAGGAAGATGGAGGCTTTGCCTTAGAGGACCGCGCCCACCCGCTTTCAGAGTCGGCAGAGTGAACCCCCACCCACACTCCTGAGCCGGAGGGACTGGGCAGGCTGCGAGCCTGTGTCCACACCTGGCACAAGTCTTTGGACAAATGCCAGAGCTGTCAGGCTTCAAGTGGACTGAGCTGGCCCGGGCAGCAGGACAGCCAGTGGACAAAGGACCGGGGCCCTCCTCCCTTAGATGAAAACGGCGTTCCCACGTGAGGTTTAGGGGAGGAGGTGGCAGGCTTCGTTTAAAGAAAAAGTCTGATGTCAGACTTGCCAGCCATCTTGGCTGTGACAGCTGAATTTAACTTGATTTGGGGAAAAACTTAATGTGACACGACCTGGGCAGCAACGTCTAGTCATCCGGTGGTATGGAGCCACGAACACCTGTCCGGCCGGTCAAGGACCGAGAGACAGCTGGCAGCATGCCCTCACCTGCACTCACGACCGTCTGCCCAGGTGTTTCCAGTCCTCTTTCGAATAAACATTGCAATCGAACGGCACACGAGTTTATGAAAACACATGCCTTTCTCATGGGTTGGCCACTTCATCAATAAAAAGGAACCTGCACGCAGTTGAATACTGCTGCTTTGAATTAGGTTTCTGTGCTGTGGATATTGATGAATATTGACCCACTATCTTCGCCGCCAACGCCGAGGGAACTCCAAGGACGCTGCGTTACCGCGGGACGCCCGGCACCCTCCTGCGCCCGTGACGGGCAGCAGCGCCACCGGGAGCGGGCCCTTGCTGCGTGAGAGCGGTGGCCCTCGGTCACGCCGGCACTGACTCGAGTGTCTCCTTCGGCCACAGGACAGCGTCCGGAACAGCTTCGAGCCGCCGTTTCTGTTCCTTCCACTCCGGCCTCCTCCGGCCTCTGCCCCACGGTGCCGCCCAGCGCCTCTCGATCTCATTTCCCGCCTGGCGCTCCAGAGGAAAGAGGGTTCTTGGTCCAGTAAGTGTGAGAAACACACGGATACCCCCGTTAGGGCGGGGAGATGAGCGACTCCCCTCTGTCGGAGCCAGACGCCCCAGCACATGGGCCCCGGTCACTTTCATCAGATACCAACTGTGCCGTCTCAGCGGGCAGGGCTCCACGGTCACCGCCGGATGGGCTGCAGGAAGCCGCCCTCCTGGAGCTCGGCCAGTGCCATGTTCCCGCCCAGGGCCCCGTCTACACTGTGGGAACACGCACCACGCACCACATTCCACACAGACGTGCCACACCTCACACACCACTGCGTGCATACACACAACAT
>NW_024342466.1:3049215-3055111 GCF_902729225.1 Pteropus medius | reverse complement strand
ACAATCACCATCGGGCTGGTGGAGGGAAATGGGACAGAGAGCGGGAAACACCACTGGCAGCCCAGACCCCCTGCCTCGACCGCACCCGCAGATGTGCGTGGTGTGTGGGTGTGTGTTGTGTTGCGTGTGTGTGGTGTATGTGTTTGGGGGGGGAGCTGAGGTCCCCCTTGTGTTGACCCTGTCTGAATGTCACAGGCACAGGCGGTGTGAAGACCCCCTGCCTCCAGAGCAGACCCTCTCCGCTGACCTGATAGCGTGCACATCTCCGGCCTCCGCGGGTTGTAAACAGCGTGGGGAGCATGGGCCTGTCTGGGTCCCTTTTGTTCTGTGATCCCGTGGGACGTTCCACGCAGCCACAGCCGGGCAAGAAGCGAGCTGGGGAGAGGGGCTGGGAGCGGCCGCCATGAGCCACGTCCTGGGACTCGGGCTCCGCGCTTCCAGCCAGCGCCCGAGCACCATCTCTGACTGACTCTGACCTTCCTGGAAGGAGCTCTGAGCAATGTCACACTCCACACGTCCTCCAGGAAACCGGAAGCGCCCTCAGATCTCCAAGCCTGGTGCGGGGCCTGCGCCCCATCCATCAGAGACGAAACCGCGGCCCGGTCCGTGGAGACCAGGGAAAGAACCGGTGGGACTGGACTACGGGAAACAGCAGGGTCAGCGGGAGAGGCTGGGGAGGAGCAGCTGCTTCCAGAAGGCACGCGTCCCGGCGCCTCCTTCCATCCTGCCGGGGTTTTTGTTTGTTCTAGCCACATCCTTTTCACTGCACCACTCGGCCAAAGGTGCTTTAGATCAGATGGAGCTGGGAAACCCTGCCCGCCACGCAGGCTGCGTCCTCGGTCAGTGCGAGACGCGTAATCACGCTGCGTGCAAACGTAACTGGAAGAAGTTGAGACAAACAAATGAACTCAGAGGCAGAGGCACCACACGCCCTTGGACTGTGCTTCGCTGGGGGTCCCTAACGTGCCTGCACACAGCTAAGTCACTTAGGGGTTCGTTGAAAGCCCCTGACGCACAGATCACACAGATCGCTGCTGACGGATCTGCGCACAAACCGGGATGGCTCTCGCCCAGCACCCTCTCCTTGCCCGGGAAGGGGAAGGCTGAACAGGGACTTATTTCCGATGCGCTGGCCCTCTCTTCTACCTGTCTTTAATGTGACAGGATCCTGAGAGCAGAGAGGAGGGCGAGTGAGAAGCGAGTTCAGGGCCTTCGTGTGGCTGCCTGCTTTGCTCCGCATCAGGACAGCTGTGTCGCGGCAGATCCCTCTCTGCTGCTCTGAAGAGGCGGGTGCCTCGGGCGCTTGGAAGGGTGGCTCTGGAATGAACCGCCACCTTCCATAACCATTCTCCGCCAAGCTCGCCCCACGGTCAGCCGTGTGGCTTCAGATTCACTAGCACCCTGGGACCCTCGCCCCGCCAAGGGGCCATCCTATCCACCTCTACCTTTGAGAGACATGCATGGGCTCTGCTCTGGGGCAGCTGTGGTGGCCTCAGGGCCATTGGTCCCAGCACGGAGGTGGCGCTTTCAGTGGTGCCAGGATGATGAAAGCCGCTGACACGGCAGGTGCATAATAGTTAAGGGCTTTGAATAGTATCCATTTTCGATGATTAACAGAAGGACACAGGTCCTGCAGCCTGGTGATGGCCCTGGGCGTCTCTCCCAAGCCCTCTTCAGAGCCTCTCGCGGCTGAGCGGCCCTGCCCCTGCCTGTTCCTCAGTGGGGACTCCCCTCTCCCCGTCGCCTGTGGTCCGTGGCTGGTGTATTGCAGGGTTCTCCAGAGAAGCAGAATCCACGGGATGTGTGCATACGGAGAGAGATTTATCCCGAGACACTGGCTCACGCAGTTGTGCAGACTTAAGTCTGAAATCCGCAGGACAGGCCGGCAGGCCGCGGACCAGCGAAGAGCTGCGGGCCGAGGCCGAGGCCGTCTGCTGGCGGATTCCTTCGTGCTCGGGGGGCGGGGGGCAGTCTTCGTTCTATTCGAGCCTTCGGCTGGTTGGGTGAGGCCCACTCACATCGCGGAAGGCCACCTGCTCTCCTCCGAGTCCCCAGCAGCAGCTCCTAAGGCTGCGGACCGGCCCCCGGGCTGTCCTTGGCCGTGTCTTCTCCTCCCTAAGCCACAGCCCCGTCTGACAAAAGGCAGAAGAACCGGACGGAAGGAGCCGGAAGCGCGGACCCACCGCCCGCCACGTTTCCAAATGTCACCTGGTCGCTGGAACTTTGTCTGGAGGAATCTGCGTTTGTGAGGTTCCTTGACTTTTATTCCTCTTATCCCAATTTTAAAAATCACTTGACTTCCAGTTCGAAATGGCAGCCTGCGGCTTTCCATCCTCCACCACAAACCCCATTCAAATGGCACAGCGGTTACGAAATGAGAGAGCGTTTCCGGCTGCGCCGGAGAAGGGACGGCGCCACCGTTCTGGGAGCCTGGGCAGCGAAGCCAGTCACGGGTGAGGAGCCCGGACCGCGGCTCCGGCTGGGGACGGGCTGGGGAAAAGGTGGCCTGGTTTTCCCCGAGGAGCCACAGCAAAACCCTGTGCCTGGGGACATTCGTAGCTATGAGCAGGAGAGTCATGGGACACTTATGGTGGTCACAGCAGACCTCACAGGACCTTAGAATGGAACCAGAGGGCTTGGCTGAGCTGATCCCCCGCCCCCGCCCCCGGCCAGGCTGTAGTGATGGGGTGGCCTGCCCGGGGGACCACAGAGAGGCGTGGAGCAGTTCCCTCCTGGTCACCGACAAGAGCAGAGGAAGGCACGAGGCAGCAAGGGTCAGGGGTCAGGGGGCTGGCAGAGTCACCCAGGACGAGGTGCTCACAGTCATTGCACTTAGTAACACCTGACGCATGAGCTGTAGTCCGGGAGCCAGAGCACTCCAGGGCGACCTCCGCCCTGGGCGCCACTGAGCTGTTCCCCGAAACGAGCACCGCCCACCGCCCCAGCCGACCCCAGCCGACCCCAGCCGACCCCACCCAGACAGCCTGGGTGGTGCTGAGATCTGGCTTCCGGCCCCTGCCCCGCCCCCTGCTGCAGCACCTTCTGCGGGTCTGGGACAGGATGTGCTGATCATTTGCACCCGACCCATCAGGGCCCACCCAGTGGCCTGAGCCCCCGTCAGCACAGGCTGGGAGTCTGGACAGATGGCCGCTCAGGTTCGCCCACCCACTCAGAGCCAGAGGACTCCCACGTCCCTCCGCCATGCAGCCCTCCTGCAGAGGGCCGGATCCACGAGCAGCCTCAGCGTCCCAAGTCATCTGTCACTCCAGCCATCCAAGAGAACCGCCAAGAAAGGGGAGCCACCGCCAAGCGCCCGAGGTGGGAGCCGATGACATCCGAACCGTGTTTCAGGGAAAAACGCTCCCTGAGAAAGGGCTCGGCCAGCTTGGGTAATTCCTCCGCTTGAGACCTCGGGAGACAGAGGTCGGGAAGTCCAAGCGTTGGTTGTCACGAAGGTTTGAATGTGAATCTCAGGGCGAGCTGTGTGAGCTTCTCACCAACACCGGCTCTTCTGCAGAGTGGGGGTGAAACCCCCCTGACCTGGGTCCTCGGGGACGTGGCCCCCTGGGGCCTGGCACACGACAGAGGCTTGGTAAATAGTCCCATATGTGTGGGCGTGGCTGTGACCCTGCCGTGGGTGTTTCCTGTGACTTCGTATTAGTGGGGTGCTATTTTGGTAGCAGTCGCCATAGAGTCACCCCAGCTTCCTCAGACGTGTAGGGGCCCTTCCCACTGATCTTAGAAGACTTCAGCCAAAGAATCACGTGCACGAGGAAGCAAGAAGCTTCCTTCTCTGAAGCAAGGCACCACTGTGCCCGCGCCTGAGGACGAGACTCCTCGAGGCTGCCCGGGGGTGACTGCGGGGACCCAGGCTGGCCCTCCTCAGCCTCGAGCCACTACAGACCCATGTCAGCACACGACCCTGCCAGACTGCCACACCCCGCAGCTGACCCTACTTAACCCCGAGCCTGGGGGACCGGCCGACACCCGAAGCTAAGCTGCTTCGGCGCAGTGGCATCGGGGACGTGAGAAACGCGAGGGTGACGAGGCCACAGCCTGAGCTGGGGCCTGGGCAGGCTGTGCGGGCGGCAGATGCGAAAGGCCCGCCCTCCAAGGCAAAGAAGAAGGTCCTGCCACCAGGGGGGTGCGGCCCAAGCCAGGACAGGGACAGGGACGGCCCCAGGCTCGCTGTGGCCGTGGGAAGCCACATGGAGCTTGGGAATGGGCGCCCAGACCCAGCCCCTCCCGACTCCCTCGCAAGCGCGAGGCCTTAAAAGCCTTCTGGCCTCCAGATGCTCGCCCGCGGGCCATTTCCCCTCCGCGTGGGACTCCAAGCTCGGCCTTGGAAGAAGCACAGAAACTAAGAGGTCTGTGCCATTGCGTGATGGCGAGGCCGCCGGCTTCCTGCTCCGGGCCGTCACCCACCCGTCCTCTGTGCCGTCACCGTGCCGGGCCTCGATGGCAGCACCGGCCCCCAGCCCACCGGAGGGAGCTGGTCAGCAGCTGCTGGGGAACAAGGGGCAAATCACCTGGAGCTTTCTGGCGGCAGCGACAGGTGGGAGCCGGGCGGGCGCCACGAGCAGCGGGCCGTGGGCCCCGGGCCGCACCTCACGCACGTGTGCGGCGCAGAAGGCCCTCTGCAGCACGTTGGGAAGAGCACTGAACCAGGAGTCCGCAGGCCTGCCTTCCGGCTCCAGGGGGGCAGGGCCTATGCTGGCCTCATTGGCCGCAATGGCCCTGGCTCTGGATGCAGGGCCAGGCCCAGGCGGGGACACAGCAGACACTCACCGACCGATGGAAACCGCAGCTCCGCCACAGGGAGCCCATGCAACAACCCTAGACAGCCCTCCATTCACTCATTCACGCCCTCGTTTCTTCATGACCAACAAGCACGCCGAGAGCCGGCTCTGTGCCCCAGCTGCACTTCAGCAACAAGGCTGCGGCAGACTCTGAGCAGCACCTCGGAGCAGCAGCAAGGGCGCGCGGAGGGTGACAGGAGGGGGCCGCTCCGAGAACCGCTGGGGAAGCATGAACAGCAGGGCCTGGGATGAGACAGGGAAGAGGGACAGTCACGCCACCAGATCCCTCAGGGACGGGGTACAGAGCAGGGGCCGGAGCAGTGTGCAGAGGGACTCAGCCTGCGGTGTTCACAGTGAAGTGACCGAAGCGGGTGACAGGACGCCAGGCAGAGAGACGGGCAGCGTCGGGAGATCAGGCGGGTGGAGACTGGGGACCGGAAGCCACGAGCATGTGGGGGGCAGAGGCTGGGGACCAAGGGATCCCGGGAGCACCCACATCGAAGGGCCGGGCTGGGAATGCGAAGGTGGCAGGCTGCCAGGAAGGGCCCAGGGGTGGCTCGACCCACCCTAGGGAAACACGGCTGCCTGTCCAGGCCCTCCTGCTGGGGGACAGGAAGGTCCCAAGACATCTGGCCACAGGCTCCACCCTCATCATAGACTTGTCCACCGCAGAAACTCTCTTCCCCTCCTTAGCCCTGAGAACCTGCTCCTCACCCCACATAGCCCTGGTTCTGGGGGCTCAGGCTGTGGTCCCATTTTCCCGAGTCTGTGAGAATGTGGGCCTGTGCAGTGGGGTCCACAGAAAATCCCCAGGTGCTTCCGGCTCGCACGGGGGCCACCACCCCTACATTAAAGGAGCACAGAGCACCGGGCTGAGGAATGAAAGGTCTGGGTCAAGTCTCAGCTCTGCCTCTGGTCAGCAGTGACACCTCCTCTCGGCCTCATTCACTTCTTTGGGTGACTGATCTAATCCCAAGGGCTCCCCAGAAGGTCAGGCAAGTATCAGCCGGGGTGAGAAAGGAATGTATTATGTATTGTCAGCATAACGTGAACATAAAAGATTATACCACCACCATCATCACCCCTAACACCACCAT
>NW_024342466.1:3031416-3049153 GCF_902729225.1 Pteropus medius | reverse complement strand
CATCATCATCACCATCACCATCACCACCACCATCATCATCACCACCATAACCATCATCACCACCATCATCATCACCACCATCAATCCTGCACTTAAAGTCCTGGCACCATTCCATCCTGCCAAGTGGTCTTCCTGTGACATAATACAGAACCCTCTGAATCAGCCCATCCTATTTATAGGCAATTTCGCTAACAGGAAGCTGGGTTTTTTGATTGTTTTAGTTGTAATCAGTCTCTCCATCCTCAGCAGCAAAAAAAAATTCAACATCTGTCTTTCATGTGATATTCATTCCAATATGTTAAGATAACCATTGTGTATCCCCAAATCCTTTTTATTCCAGACAAAATGGTTTCTTCAATCGTTCCATTTTATTTTTAAATAACATTTTAATTATGAAATCAATACATGCTCATAGTTAAAAGTTTAGGAAACAGAGCTAAGCATCGAAAAGAAAAACAATTACTTGCAAACTTCACCACTTACAGATAATCACTGTTAGAGTTTTCGTTCGTGTGTTTCTTCTATTATATATTATACATATTTAGCAATCAAACCGTAACAGTCACTGTGTGACCTGTCCGCATCACGTCATGTATCATGCCCAATGTCACTGACCACTCAAGTAATGCTCTTCTCCTTGAGAAACGCTAACCGTCCCGCACGCTCCTCGCTCACGATGCCACTGGAAGAAAATTCCCACGCCCTCCGCCACCACACGTGCCCCTGGCCTGCCTGCCTCTGTGTCCACGTCCTGCGCCTTCCCACCAGTCCGTGCTCTTCCCTACGGCCACCCGCCTGGGCCCAGGGGCCCTCAACAACCCCAGGGCTAGTGGGGACCCCTGCAGGATGGTGAGAGCACCCCGACTGTCCCTTTGCTTCCTCTGGATAAGAAAGGCCGTAGGACCCGTGTCCAGATACTGTCAGTGGAAGGGTGGCTAACGGCGGCTCAGGGCAGGGACGGCGGCCGCGAGCTGGCGCTGCAGGAACAGCTCCCAGTCGCCGGGTCTCGACGCTGGACACTTGATGATGAGCCTTCCGTGTGAAAACAGGCAGAGGGCGACCGGCTCTGCTCAGTGCACGGAGAGGCGGGGAGGGAGCCACATGGCCAGGCCGGGAACGGGTGTGGGTGTGCGTGTGTGTAAACACACCAGCGTGTGTGAAATGTGCTTCGGCTTCAAGCTCTCGGATCCTTCGATTGCCTTGGAGGTGGAGATACAGACGTGGCCCTGTGTAAGACGCAAAGTCCAACCCGATTACAGCAGCTTCCAGCCCCCCCCGGGGGGGTGCTAGATGACCCCTCAGGTTTGCAGCAGCTTCTGCAGGTGTGGTGCCTTTTGAGAAGGAGCTAACCATTATCTCGTCAAGCACAGACAACGAACGCTGTTTCCACTTAAAGCTCCCGAGCCCGAGAGAGTGTTTAGTGCCGTGAACATGACCGCGACCCTGCAGGCCTCGGAGGAAGCGGCCCCTGGGCTCACGGCAGGCACCCCCCCGCCCCGAGCCCCCGACGAGGCGGGCATTCTTTGTCGATGACTCTCCAGCCCCAGGGCCGGGTGGAAGTTTGGAAGGAGCGAGAGCTTTGATGTGACAGGGTACCGCCATCTGAGCCAGATGCGCCGCCCTGCGACCCGACCACGAGCATCCCGCTGATGAGCGTCCACAGGCGCCGGGCGGAGGCAGCGTCCTGCCCCATCCCGACGGCGAAGGAGAGAAAAACGGCGTAATAAAGCACATCTGTAAAAATGCCATATGTTTTTACGCAAATCATACCCCAAACGCCCTCTCTTATCCGCCGCCACGCCACACACGCACACGCACACACACACGCACACGCAATGAACAGATCAAGGACTCCGAAATCAGGAAAAGCTGTGAGCCCGTGAGGAGTGCTCTGGGGGAGCCAGCTGGGGGCGTGCAGAGGGCACCCCCGGGGCCCAGGCCTGCAGGGCGAGGACCTTCGCCCTCATGGACTCGGAGCAAATGGAAAACCCCTGTGAAACTGCTATGTCTCCAAGACAGAGAGAATCAGCATCTTAACCTAAAAGTTCAAAATCAAACACAGCCAAGAAAGCCAAACGCCTGCCACGGCACTGAAGTTCAGAATAAAACCGCCTCAGACTCCCAAGCGAGTGAAAGAAAATGTTAAAAAATGTACACATCTAGCTGCCACCTCCTCAAGCTCTTGTTAAGTGTTTTATATACAAATCATTATGCTAAGTAAGCACTGTACGTATATCATGCTACTTAATCCTTAAATTATTTCCGTTTCACAGACAAGGAAACTAGGCCCAAAGAAGTTAACTGATGATCATAATAACCATAAACGGGAAGGGGACAAATTCACTGTTGCAGTTTCTATTTGCTGCGTGACAAGTCGCCCGGAACTGAGTGATGTCAAAGCCAGGTCATTACGCTCTGCAGTGGCTGCAGCCCCGGCCGCTGGGCTCAGACAGCAGGAGATGGCAGGGGCCACGTGGCCGGGCCTCATGCTCCTGTTGTGGCATCTTCCGGGACTAGAGTCGCCGAGATGACTTTCTGATCACCTCTGTGGTACCTGAGATGTGATGGCTGGGACAGGTGAGGGCTTGTTGTGACCTGAATGTGTGCCCCACCTCCCCCCAAAAAAACCATTATGCCTTGAAGCCCTAACCCCAGGTGGCTGGATTTGAAGATGGGGTTTCTAAGTGATCGCGGTTGAATGGGGTCCTAACAGAGACACAGGGGAGCCCTCGCTCTCCGCCATGAGGACACTGCGAGAGGCGGCCATCGACAAGCCGGGAAGGTGCCTCTCACCAGAGCCCAAGCACGCCGACAGCCTATTCTCGAACGTCCAGGCTGCGGAACTGTAAGAAAATAAACACGTGTTTTCCAGCCGCCAGGCCTGCGGGGGTTTGGCACAGCCGCCCGAGCTGACCGCTGCAGGGCTGGTGAGCACGCCTCCGTCTTCGGGGGGCTTCGCCACATGGCTAGCTTGGGCTCACACAGAACGGTGGTCTCAGGGTAGCTTGGCTTCTCACGTACTGACTGTCCACCTTGACACCCTCCCGAGCCGGCACTCCAAGACACCAAAGCCAAACCCGCCCACTTCCTTCCGGCTCAGCCTTCAAAGCCACGCAGCTCCAGCTGCCCCGCGAACGTCCCGGAGCCTTTGGGTTCAGAAGGGGGGCGCCCCGTGCTGTGTAGCCTCCTGCACCCGTGGTGGTCTGCTGCGGCAGCACAGGACACCAGCACCCTGTCCCCGTGCCTGGCGACAGCTCTCCGCGGGACCCTGCCTGGCGGGAGGGGACGGGGGGCAAACGGTCGTGCGGGCGTGGCGGTGCCCTCCCGCTCCCCTAGAACACCTCGTGGGGCCCGTGGGGTCCCGGACGGAGCGTGGAAGAGAAGGGTGGAGACGGGACGCGGGACGTGAACCTGCAGAAGGGCAGGGGGCCGGCCCCCACGGTAGGAGCAACGGGCAGTTACTTCCATCCTCCCGTGCGTCAGCTGCTGCTACGCCCCCCGCCTCTGGAACTTTGGGGACACAGGATGGCCCTGTGCTCCCCGTGGTTCGAGGAGCAGCGGAGAGGCCCGTTTCCGCCCTGCCTTAGCAACACGCGGCACCGGCTGCAGACCCACGAGCAGGGTGGGGGTACCGGAGGCAGGACCCCACGCAGAACCGGCCACACGCTCGGGCGCTCGGCCTAGCGTCAAAGGCCAGCGTGACCCCGGCGTGACCCCAGAGGCTGGGGGTCTGCGGGACACGCAGGAGCCAGACGGCCGGGCTGTTTTCTTCAGCTCGTTGTTGCTTTAAAGCTGTTCTTTTTAAAAATAATCTCCTAGTCTATGGGTGTGACATCTTTCGGTTCTCTCTGAAGATGTTAATACAATTCTTTTATTCTAATTTTAAATTTAATTTCGCTTCATTTAAATGTACGTTAAATTCTAATTATAATCTTTCATTAGAATTTCTTGTGTTCCTTCGCATTTTTACTGAGGCGGCAGACAGGGCTATATAACTGCAGGTGTATGACGTGACTGGATGTTGGAATATGCTGTGACATGATCGCCACAACAAATCCAGGTGACATCTGTCCCCGTACCGAGTTTAGCTGTTTTGAATCATAACGTAATTTAAACACTTTTCGGTGTCCCCTGAGCTGCGTCTACTTCCCGCAGGGCCGACCGCTCCGTCCCCTCGCAGCGCCTTCCGTGCTACGCCCCCTCCGTGCCGGGCCGTCCCGGGCTGTGGCCGAGGCGCACGAGGAGAGGACTATGGCGGACTGAGACAGCTGCTGTCCCCGGGCCGGTGCCCTCGGCCTGCACTGCGGGGGGCGGGGGGCCCAGCAGGCGCAGCTGTCCCTGCTCCTTCGGTGACCGACAGGGACTCGAGCCGCCTCAGGCTGAGCCGTTTCTCCACTGGCTCCAATTCCCACGCTGCCCCCTCCGCAAGAGAAACTGGACACAGGCCCCGTGACGGGCAGGGTGCAGAGGGACGTCCCGCCTCAGACTGAGCCACGACAGAGAACCACGTCTCCAACCCCAAGGCGCCGACGGCGGGGTCCCCACTGTCCCGCCCGGCCTCGGGCGGAGCGGGGCTGCCCGGGCTCCTGGGTCCCTCACCACCCGTCGTGGTCGAGGCTCCCAGAAGGTCAAGGCAGGGGGGCATGGGGCCTGTGGGCTCAAGGCCACGGCCTTGGGACGCTCAGGTGGTCGCGGGCCGCGGTCCACCTCCTGCCCCCGGATGTCCCACCGCAGCCGCAGCCAGGGCTTCTGAAGCCGGCCCGCAGGGGGTGGCCCTCCCCGGACGCAGAACCTCGGGAGGCTGGCCCGGCCGCCCCGCCCCACACCCGGAGGCCGGACCCCCGCACGGGCCCACGCGGGGCCTGGGGTCGCGAGTCGGATGCGGGAGAACCGGAATCCAGCCCCACGGACCGACCCGACGGCGCCCCGCCCAGGGAGCCCCTGCCTGCCGCTGCTCGGCACCCGGGGTGGGGACGCCAGCCGCGTCTTGGGAGGGCCCGCCTGACGCGGCAGCCCCGGCCTGGCCCGCGTCCCCGCCAGGGCCCCGCCAGGGCTCAGCGGCCTCAGAGAGAAGCCGCCCCATGCGGCCAGTGTGGAGCGGACGCCGCGGGCGGCCCCTGCCTCAGGCACTGTCACGCGTGAGGGTGGCGGGCGGACTGCCAGCACCCTGGGCCTGGGCTCGCCCCGACCCGAGCCGCTGGGAGACAGAGCCGGGAAAGACACAGCTTGGGTTCCCGCTCATTCTCATGCGGGAGGTGACACTGCAGTCCCCGGTTCCCAGCATCCCAGGGTGGGACCCGTCTGCGTGGGGAGCATGGAATGCGCCCCCTAGAATTTGGGGTCATGTCTGGTTCCCGGCCGTTGGCGTCTGGGCTCTGACAGAACCCCTCCCGACCCTGGGCCCCCCGTGTTCCGCAGCCCGGGAGAAAGTTCCTGAACAAACTGCGACGCGGCTACATGCACAGGGGGAAAGAGGCGGGTGCTTCGGAGTCGTGAGAACACAGCTCCCCCCGACCGCGGGAGCGGGCGCGCGCGGGGCCCTCGGCCTGCTTGCTCCGGTCCGCGCGGCACGGGGTCGCCAACCGGGCTTCAACCAGCTCCCGCGTCGCGCTCGTGCGACCTGAGTCCGGAAAGGTGTTTGGTAATGCTCTCCCAGCGCCCCCTCCCTGCCCAGCGAGCAAACCGCAGGCTCTGGGGGCCCCTGGCAGGGGACTGAGGGACCCTGGGCGGGCACTGGGGGGACGCACCGGCTCTGTCAGCGGGAATTACAGAGGAAAGGATTCGACCGCCCTGAGCGGAGGGGGCTACACCGAGACCCCCACAGTGGACTGTGTCAGAGGCCGCGGGTAGGGCCCAGCTCTGCCCGCTCACAGCTGGGCCTGCGGGGCCAGCCCAGGTCCCTAACCCACTGAAGCCGCCTTTCTCATCTGAAAATGGGGGACCCCAGCCCCACCTCCCAGAGCATGCGGGGTGAAGGCCACTGGAGCGTGGGCAAGTGCCCAGGACAGAGCCTGGCACCAAGTGGCAGTTGTTATGTGGCAAACAACTGTTACTGTCATCCAGTGGGAACACATGCCGCAGGGGCAGAGCCCTCGGAAATGAAACGGGGGCGAGGGCCTGGCGAAGCCGGCAGCCAACGACCGCATCCAACCCGCGTCTCCGGGAGCTGCCCGCACAGAAGGCACGGGCACCGGCGGGGAGGGGTGACAGGTCCACATGAGAAGCACCGCACACCCCCCTCCGCCCTGCAGACCGGACACAGATCCCTGGGGGGGGTCTCGGTAGGGGACAGCAGTGGGGGAGGGCGCCATGCCGAGCCCTGTGCAGTAAACGCTCTGCAGACCTGCGGCCCCCTCCCCGGGGGCTCCCGAAGCTGGTGTCAGCTGTACCCCCTCCAGCCGGAAGCCTGCAAGGAAGCCTGCAAGTCACAGCCTGAAAAGACTCAAAGACACTATGTCAAGGGTGTCCCAGCACAAAGCCCGCTGAGAAGCACCCACCAAGGCGGCCGGATGACACACAGGATGAGTTTTACCACGTGTCCCACGCGATATTTGGAACATACTTAAACTAAAGAATTATTTATTGTTTATCTTAAAGCTTCAATTAACTAGGATTCCTGTCCTTCGATTTGTTAAACCCGACAACTCTACCCATTTGCTCCAACACACACACACACACACACACACACACAAACACATGCAGAAGCACACACGTGCACGCACAGACATGCGTGCACACACGCAAACACACAGAAGCATACGTGCACACATGCACACGCGCACAAACACATGCGGCACACATGTGCACGCACACAGACATGCGTGCACACACGCAAACACACAGAAGCATACGTGCACACATGCACGTGCACACACACGCACAGCTCATAAATGTTTTCTCACGTGTCCGTCTCGGATGTGAGCAGACAGTCGAAGACCACCGGACTTTTGCAGATGGGCAGGGACCCCACTTAGAAGAGGGGCTGACAGGGAAAGGTGAGGAAATCTGAGTTTTTAGCACAAAGGGGCTCAGTGGATGCGCAGCAGTGGCATGACAGATGACCCACACGGCCACGCATCACATGACAATTCGGAGCACTGGGGACAAAGAGAAGGCCCCAGAAGTTTCCGGAAACACAAGAGAGTTTTCGACAAAGGATCACTGGGACTTCTCAACAGCAAACTCAACAGCTGAGAGGAAGGAGCGGCGCCTGCAGGATGCTGAGGGAAACCACTCCCAGCCCAGATTCGTAAGCCCGAACCTGCGAACTTTAAAACAAAGACGTCGCCAGCACTGCAGGGTCTTCCCCGCTCACCACGCGCACCCTTGCCCGGGCGTCCCGGGGTACACCAGCCGGGGGGAGCCAGGCAGGGCAGCGGCCACGGCGGGACGAGGCATGGAGGGGCGGGCGGTGGGGGGAGACCCAGGGCGGGGAGACGCAGAGAGGACGGCCCGGCGGCTGACCACACCCCGAGCAGGGCCCCAGCTCCAGGAGAGCGTCCCCCAAGAAGGCGAATGGAGAAACCCCGCGAGAGTCTGGGGTTGTGGTGGCGGCAAGTACGTGAAATTCAAGGCAGACGTCCGCGCCAGAGAAATCACGAAGGGAAAGCCCAGGTGTCGCCTCCGTGGCTCAATGCGGCTAAGCACGGACCACACACCTCGGTGAGGCTACAACACAAAGACGGGGCACACGAAGTGTGTGCGCGCGCGCGTGTGCATGGGTATGCGTGTACATGTGCACGTGTGTGCATGTGTGGGTACGTGCACATGTGTGCTGTGCATCTGTGCATGTGCATGTGCATGTGCGCACACGTTTGTATTTGTGTACGTGCACGTGTGCGCATGCATGTGCACGTGTGTGTGCACATGTGAGTGTGCAGGGTGGGGACAGGCTGTGCATGGGGGGTCAAGGAGGGCTGGAGTCCCACGTGGTGGAAAGCCGACAGCACCCTGGGTGCAGGCGCGGGCGAGGCTGGCCAGAGCCCACGGCGGGCAAACGGGGCTCGGCCCCGAGGGCTGTGGAGGGGTCGCCGTCTGACTTCGCCATCTCTGTGTGTGACCGACAGAAAGAACCGCTAAGTTTTTTAAGAAACAGGCCGTTTTTTTAATCCGGAACAGTATCGAGGCAGAACCAGAGCAAAGGCTGAGGCTGGGCGGGCGAGCAGTCTGCGGGGGCACAGAGCACCCCGGGCCTTCGCCCCGAGAGCCGGCCCAGCACCCTGCACAAACTTCGGTGCTGGGGAGACGCACTTCTCGCATCCCGTGCAGGCAGTTTCTAACCTCACCCCTTTAAGCTAAATCGCTCCCTAAATTCCGGGGCCACCATCTTAGTATCCTATTTCTGCCGTAACAAATTACCACAAACTCGGTGGCTTAAAACAACACAGATCAATTATCCCAGTCCGCAGCTCAGAAACCCCTCTCGCTGGGCTAAAGGCCAGGTGTCGGCAGGGCTGCGGCCCTTCTGGGGGCTCCAGCAGACGGTCCGCCCCTTGCCCGTTAGAGGCCACCTGCCCTCAGGCGAGCCCGGGGTTCTGTCCCCACCCCAAGATCCTCAACATAATGACACGTGCAAAGACCCTTTGCTGCGCACGGTCACATGCGCAGGTCCCGGGGTCAGGCTGTGGACATGATTCAGGCCAGCACAGGCTGGTTGGAGCGGGGACAGCCTCAGCAGGAGGTCAGGGTGACGTGAGGAGGGGTCAGACAGCGTCTGCACAAGGGCAAGGACGTGGGTCCTCCCTTCGGAGCCTGGGAGGATCTATTTAGACTTCAGACCTCCTGACCTGGAAGAGAATAAATTCGTGTTGTTGCAAAGCCACTAGGTTTTGACAATTCGTACACTGTGCCCGGGTCTTAATTTATCACGAAGACCAAGTGATGACATGGAAAGGCTAGTGCCTTTGAAGGAAGGTCTTTAATCCCCCAGGTCCCCCACACGCCAAGGCACAGCAGGCCACGCAGGGCACACAAAGCCTGTCACGTGAAGATCACACGCAGGAAGCAGACGGCCAGGGAACTGGAGCTGTGCCTTCAAGAGACGGTGGGGAGAGGAGCCAGGTGGACGTGCCCTACTGGTCCATGGTCAGGACACTGCAATAGCACTGCTGTGGCCCCGAAAGCTAGCTCTGGGGGAGATGCAAGTCATGCGGGGGCCGGCCGGGCCCTGGGACTCAGCGGACGCACGGAGAGGCTGGGAACGGGAACGGCCGCTGAGCAACACGACCTATCACAGCGGCCCTAGGAAACGCGGGGGTTCTCAGCTGGGTGACCCCCCCGACCCCCACCCCGCAGCTGACGTGGACATTAAGGAGAGGCCTGAGAGGCCAGAGGAAGCCGGGGGAGAACGCGGGACAGGCCGTGCCCATGGGTGCTTCCGCTCCCCGAGTCCCGGACACCGAGTCACTACAGACGGCGTGTCCCAGTCCCCGGGCCCACCAGGGCGTCCAGGTGTCCGGACACGCGACACCTTGAGACGGGGCCGTGGAAGCCTCAGTCCCTCTGTGGGGACAGGCCGCCACCCAGGAGGGCAGGCCTGAGCAGGACTCTGGCTGGCCTTGGTCAACACGCCAGCCTGCTGGGGTGAAGAGAACCCCAGGACAGCAAAGGCCCAGGCAGCCGCCGGAGGTCAGTCTCCGTCCGCGGGGAGCGTGGAGGTGGCCGGTCTCCGTCCGCGGGGAGAGTGGAGGTGGCCGGTCCCCGAGTCTGGGGATCGGCGGCCGGCGCAGTCGTGCTCAGAACTCAGCCTGTGGCCAGCTGCGGCGGCACGAAGAGTTATGACTTGCGAGTCTGGAAATGGAGAAGCAGCCGGGCCCCGGCCGCCCCGTGGGACCCGGGGGTGGGAAGTTCAGGATCAGTTTCAACTGCGAGGACCAAGGTGATTTAGGAGGTAAAACATTTGCGTTTGTGTCGGATTTCTGCACCTTCCCCTCCAGCCCCAGCACACCGCATCACTCACCCCGCGCCCTGACGACAGCCGGCCGCGGGGGCTCCGTCCGCAGGTTAGAGCCCCCTCAGCCTCCACAGCCCTGCCCCCCGCCCCAGCGAGCCTTCCTCGGCCCTGACCCTCAAGGGCCACCCGGGTGGGACTCACCTCCCGCCTGTGGTCTTGCGGCTGGCGGGCCCGCAGCACACACTGCCCCATTGTGCACGAGCCGGGCTGGCCCGAGGCCAGGCTCAGCCGCCATCACTTACTTTTTAAATCCCACCATGTGCGCGTTTGGCTTGGTAGCTCCGGGCTGATGATGTACTTACCTTCACCGCCACGCCGAGTCTGCACGGACAGAAAGGGAAGCGCAGACAGGGGACGATGCCTGACCAGGGTCGCCGTGGGGACAGGTGTTTCCTACTGCGCGCCGTGGGGACAGGTGTTTCCCACTGCGCGCCACGCTCCACCCGGGAGCACGTGGGCCCACGAATGGCGTCAACCAGCTCCGCGCTACGGGCAGGTCGCGGGCCCCGCCGGGCTCCCCGGGGCAGCTGTCGCCTCTCAGGTCCTGTACGTGCAGCACTAGACCGAGCAGGAGGCTTCGTCCGCGCCCCAGGGCCCCGCCTGCACCATCGAGCGCCCACCTCCACCTCCCGCCGCGGCTGTCCGCAACGTGGGGGGTTTGGACCAGACCCCACCCCCTGCTCTAGAACTGTGCTCCACGGTTTTGCAA
Source organism: Pteropus medius (assembly GCF_902729225.1). Taxonomy (NCBI): domain Eukaryota; kingdom Metazoa; phylum Chordata; class Mammalia; order Chiroptera; family Pteropodidae; genus Pteropus; species Pteropus medius. The sequence goes on along the minus strand of NW_024342466.1, from coordinate 3,038,492 downwards.
AAGTGATTTTAAAAAGGGGGAGAATCGTAAGAAAAGGACAGGACAGCAGAATAAAGTGACCAGCAGGACACCTGTGTGCTTTAGAAAACTGGCTTGTTCTCGGGCGTCATTGAAGAGCGAGGCCCGGCTCGGGCCGATGACAGAGGCCTCAGCACCGCCCCCCAGGTCTGAGGCCTGAGCCCGCACCAACATCCCGGTCCCACGCATCGTCCCGGTGGCCTGCGTTCCGGGGCCGTGTCCCTCCTCAGCCACTGGGCAGACGTCCTGGGCATGTGGCCGGCCAAGTCCCACAGCACCCCACGCCCGGAAAGGCGCTTGCGGGTCGGCGCTCCGCCATCACTGTCCGAGGCTCTCGGTGCCTTCCTCACGATTTGTGCTCCGTGCATGAAGTCCGAGGGGACAATTGCGCACACTGCCAGCCGAAGCCTCACCAGCGCCCCCACCTGGCAACCTGCGCGGTAGGGCCGGGGCGAGAGGGCCAGGGTCCGGGCAGGTGCCAAGTGACAGGGTGGGCCGAGGCCCTGTGAGGGTCTGCACTCGCGCTCCATTAAACAGCAAATTAAAAAAAAACGTGACAGGTCAAGAAACCGCAGGAAACGCTTTTTTCCTGCTTTTGAACAAGGGGCCCTGTGTTTTCATCTGGCACCGAGGCCTGCAAATTACACAGCCGGCCAAGCTCAGCCCCTGGGGTCCCCCTGGATCCGGAGGAAATGCACCTCTTCGGGGGTGGGGACATCGGGGCCCCTGCTCTGACCAGTGCTCTGAGAAAGTGAGGGGAAGGTGGGGGGGAGGCCACCAAGGAGACCAGGGTGGAGGATGCCGGGCCCAGGACGAGGGGCTGAGTGGCCCCGACAGCCCCCGGGCCGTGTGGAGAAGATGCGCAGCGCTGGACGACAGTCCCAGCTCTGGAATCAAAGCAAAGTAGAGCTTTTTCTGGGATCTACCAGCGACCGGGGAATTTCTCAACTTGTCTGTGCCTGAGTTTCCTCATCCAGATAAAAAGGGTGAGAGACCCTCGACTTTCAATGAGCTAATTCGCGTGGAGACCCCGGCCCCGGGCCAAGCCGACGCCTAATGGCGCCGCTTACACGAACTGCTCCTCCTCCACACGCACACGCACACGCACACGCGCCTGGTGCACAAGCACACACACCCCAGGGGACGGTCGCACCTCACACTCGCGTTTCGTGGACAGCCCACACTAGGGTCTGGCACGTCGCGGGCAGGCAGAAGACACCTAAGCGAATAACACGCTGCGCATCTCTACCTCATCCCCTCTGAGGAGCCCCCAGGAAGCTGGACTCTTGTCTCGCCCTGGATCCCGGTGCCTCACGGATCTGAACCCTCTTCCCGCATCTGATCCCTTCCACCTTGATAGCGAGCGAGGCCGGAGGCCGTGTGTGACCTTCCCCGCCACAGCGCTGAGCGCACAGCAGGGAAGTCAGTCATAAAAGCGACTGTGAATGAATGAACGGCCCGTGTCCCGATGGCCAGTAGGATTCGTCCCCTGTCCAGCTGAGCCTCACCCTTCTGACGACAACCCTGAGGCCACAGCGTTGCTGGTGGACAGATGGTGTCTGTCCTGGGCCTGGGAGGTGGCGATGGCGGGAGGTGGCTCCGCCCCCAGGGGCTTAAATAGCCCCTCCCTTAATTTTAAAGAGAAGGGAACAGGAGGCGGGGAGGAGAGTGACGTCCTCAGGGCGACCCCAGGTTGGTAGAGTCAGGAAGGAGGCAGAGCGGGTGACGTCCCCCTGGTCACCGGAACCACCCCGGGCGGGGCTCGCTGTGCCCAAAGAGTCAGGCTCCGACGCCCTTGGCCAGACGCCCTTGGCCGGACGCGGCCACCGCCGGGGGGAGACCCCATCCCATCCCAGGGCCGTGCGGCTGCTGGAGTCTTGAGCTGGGCGTGTGCAGAGGGGAGCTGACCTTGTCGCCAGTGGCCTTGACACCAGCCCATGGCCACGTGCACAGGGCGGAGTCTAACAGGGAGCAAACAACCAACGAGTCCGTCAACACCCCCGACCCGCTCAGGCGGCCGACATCACATTCTCAGCGTCTTTCAATTCTCACGCCTCCCCCCAGAAAATCACTTGATAGGAAACCATACACGGGATCGATGTAAAGATAACTTTGAAAGTTTGTTTTGCTCTAAGACCTCAAGAAATACCCGTATCTGATATATAAATGCGACCGCAGAACGTTTCATTAAGCATCAGAGTCCTCTAAATTCCTTGTCAGGCCCAGTCCTGCGAAGGACGGAATTTAAGAGCCGCCAGAATGTCCTGCCCCCCCCGGGCTGTCACCAGGCCCCTCACAGGACTGAAGGCGTTTTGGCTTGGGGCAGAGAAAATGCATTTGCCAAAAGGGGTATTATTACCTTAGCAGTGATTCATTTAAGTGGCTTCCCGGGAGAGGTGTTTTATTATGACTTCTCGGGCTCCCTCCCCTGCAGTGGGACTGGGGTTCCTAACGCACAAAGGGCCCATTCACGGTGCCCGGGGGCCACAGCCGCCCCCTCCAACCCCAGCCGCCCAGAACCGCAGCCTCTGCCCCGCACCCCCGGGTGAGTGGACCCCAGGTTTCTGAGGTGGCCTGGGCTTGGGGCAGAGAGCCGGGCCACCCTATCCCTGGTTCCCAGAACTCGTCGAGGCCCACGGGGCCAGGGGTGCACTAGGGGGGTCAGGTCCCCTCCGGTACGTCCCCGCTGTGCTGGCTGTGACATTCTGTCCTTGCTCCGACCCTCATTACGCCAAAAGAAGACGCAGAGATTAAGAAAAGGAACTGAACTCTGCTTGTAAGTAAGGTTTGCAAGGGAGCCAGGCTCACCACTAAAAATACAACAGGCATTGAAAGGCGAAAACATGCGGCTCCCAGCACCGCCAAGCTCGCAAGGGGGCCGTTCCTGGATTCTGGTGGAAAAACAGCAATTTTAACCGACTCTCCTATCCGAGCAGTGAACAGATATCCCGGCGTCCTTGGCGTGGCAGGAGCTGGCGGCGGTGCTGGGGTCAGTGACTTCTAGAGCCCGGGTAGCTCTGCTAGGGGCCTGGCATCTCTGCCCCGCCGCTGCCACATCCTTAGCCAGACATGCTGACCAGAGCCTCAGAGAAGGTGCGAGAACCCTCACGCGGGAGCCTAGGCCTGACAGGGAGGCCCCCACGTAGCAGTGGCTCTGGGGTCACTGAGGCAGCCCCCTCGTGCTCGGCCACCGTCCCCAGAGAATGAGGGCGTGTCAGGGTCTAATGAGACCAGGCGGAGGCCCTCCCCGCTTCATGGGGGTCTGTCTCCCACGGATCCCCCCACCAGGGGCAAGTTCCCCACCCAGCCCCATCACCTCTGAGACCCACAACGTCCAATACAGTGGCCACAGGAGGCCACTGATATGTGCAGAACATGTCACACATACCCACTGTCAGCGACTCGATACAAAAAAAGGACGTGCGATACCTCGTCGATAATTTTTCTATAGATTACAGGGTGAGATAATATTTTAAAGACAGTAGACTGAATAAAATACAGTATTAAAATGAAGGCCACCCGCCTCTTCCCATTGTTTCGATATGGCAGAAATGTCACGTTACATTTTCTAGCGGCCACACTGAATAAAAGGAAAAAGAAACGGGACTAGCTGAGACGCGGCGGCCTGAACTACGGGTGTGGTGTCCCACGCTGTCTTAGACCGTCCAAGCTTTGTCCCCGTGGGCAGTGGCCTCACGCACCAACTCACAGGAGAACACCCCCCTCAGCCAGTGACCCGGTCCAGAAACAGAACCCTGCTCCACCACACAGTGGCCTGGGCGGGCTGGGCACCCAAGACACAGGTCCGGGGAGGCTGAGGCTGGCGCCCCTCACCAGGACAGGCACCTCCGGCTCTCCCCCGTGTCCGGGGACGAGGACGAGAACGAGCACGCGCCCTTTGACGGCAGCCACGAGGACCCAGCTCTCCGACTGCGACAGCGAGGAAACTAAGGTTCGCGAACGGCAAGTGACGCACCTGAGGTGACATGGACGGCTCCGGGAGGAGCAGAGATTGCAACCAGAGTTTGGGGTGACTCACCTTTTTGATCTGGTTTATCGGCCTTTTAAGGCGCACAGGTGCCAAGAAGGACGGAAGAAACTGGAAGGCAGCCCCAACCTGGCTTTGTCCAGCAGGGAGATGGGCAGGGAGCGAGGAGCAAGGGACATCTGTCGATGACAACACGGCCTAGCACTTCCGTTTATGCAGATACGAGGGTGGCGTCCAGCTACGTGGATCCCCCGCCCTGACCGCCTGGCCTTTCGACGTCCTCATGTCCAGCCCCCGCCTCCCCTGAGCACCAGGCTATGAAGAGCCCACTGTGTGGCTCTTAAGTGGGCGATTACAGAGCCGCAGGCAGAGGGTGTGGTAAGAATCTTGTGGGAATTGTAAGCTAGGAACCCAGTTTGTCTGAGGGTCAGCACTCTGTGCGTGTTTGAGGAATGAATGAATGAATGAATGAATGAGAGCATCCAGGAACCCAACTATATCACCATCCCCTAGAGCCGGATGGCATCCCACGTCCTTGCGACCTGGACGATGAGGACAGAGCAGACAGGAGCCATCTCTCCCCACTGTGCAGGTGGCCGGTGGCCCAGCTGAGAACGGGGGGCGGGAGGGCGAGAACGTCGTGGCATGAAGAGTGGGCCGGGGACTTGGGACCATGCACGCCTGCTGCCTGCCCTGTCCTCAGGACACGCTGAGTCTCCCTCGGGTGCCACAAAAGGGGCCCCAGTCATTCTCGGCCTCCCTTCGAGCCTGGAGACCTCACCCCCGTCTGCATTCCGAGGGAGCGAACGCTTCGGGGAGAGGAGCGGACGGGACGCCTGCGGCCGGGGACAGGAGCCGCGGGGACAGGAGCCCGCAGGCCCAGCCACCCGCATGTCCCCGTCTGCCGGGCCACGCAGGCAGAACTTTGGGGACAGGTTTCTGCACAGAAGCCACCGTTGCTTCGGCCCAAAGCCAGGGTGAAGGGAGGAGGAGGAAGCAAAGTCCACTCTCTGTCACTGGCGTCGTGGCGACACGGCCAACACGGGGTCGCCCCCTCTCCCGGCACCCACCCTCCTTTGCCACGATGAATGTGAACACGAAACGTCGCTGGCGGTTCCGGTCAGAACACGTAACCAGACAGACGCTCACGAGCAGGACGACCCGCCGCCCGGCGCTGGACGGGCGCCCGGGGTCTGTGCGCGCCGCGTCCTCTCGTCCCCGACCCCGTGAACGTGCAGCGCTTGGTGAAACACCATGGCGTTCTGTGCTCGCCGATGATGAAACCCACGGAGACCGACCTTTCCCTCCCCCTCCCACGGGGGACAGATGAACACCCCAGAGAAAACGGGCCACCCTCGCAGGAGCCCAGACCCCTTCCCCCGGGCGGTGGCGAGGCAGCGCCCTCCCCTGCCAGCATCCCGGGCTCCAGCTGAAAATCACTCATCAGTGGCAGAGAGCTCGGTGGTGGCCGGGTTGAGCGGGGAAGCAGGGATGAGGAGCTGGAGCACGGCGGGTGCTCGGGCAGTGCAAGCACAGGGCAGGGTACCGCGACGGGGGACGCGTGTCATCGTGCGTTCGTCCAAACCCGCAGACTGCACAGCACCGAGACTGAACCGCAGCGTCGACTGTGGGCTTTAGGAGATGATGATGTGTCAGCGTAGGTTCCCCAGTTGTTAAAAATGCGCCCCTCCGGGGCGGGGTGTTGACGACAGCGAAGGCTGTGCGTGAGGACAGGCGCATGTGGAAAATGTCTGCTTCCTCCATTCGACTTTGCTGTGAACCCAGAAGGGCTCCAAAAAACCGGGGTAAAGTCTGTTCAAATATATAGACACGTGTCGACGCAGTTTTACACAAACGCACTGCTTCATGCTTTAGGGTCACCCTCTGTAAAAGACTCCTTTTGAGCTGATTCCTCCCATTTCTATTAACGTATTATTATTTGCAGATGTTTCTCCTACTGCGCGCATTAACAATCTAGTATAATAATAATTAATAAATAACCTTTATTGAGAACTCAAAAAAAAAAAAAACAAGACAATCACTCATCATACCAAGATCCCAACGGGTCTCAAACTGAAGGAAAAGAAGGAAAAGATGCCGACAGTGAGGTGACAGAGACGTCAGGGCCATTCCACAGAGATTGTGACGCAACCGGGAAAAGAATGCTTCGACGTGCGATGACAAGTATGACGGAAACCAACATCTCTTCTCTGACAGCTCAGCAAACAAACAAAGTCTCGACTAAGAAAAACAATATATTTTTAAATGGAAGTTTAAGGATGAAAAAGTTCAACCGAAATATAAAGCTCAGCGGAGAAGCCTGAACGCAGAACGGAGGGCAATGGAAAGACGGCGACACGGACGTCAGCGATGATAGAAAATGACACTAAAGAGACTCGGGGACCAGGGGGCAGAACAGAGCGCGTCCAAGCTGAACACGCAGAGAAAACGTTCTGAAACAGTAATAGCGTCGCAGAGACCTGTGGGACCAGAACGAAAAGTTTCTGTCATCAGCGTCCCAGAGGGAGGAGAAATAGGGAGGGGCTAAAATTATTCAAAGATATAATGGCTGAAAACTTCACCAATTTGGCAAAAGACATAAACCTCCAGATTCAAGAAGCAGAGCAAACTCCAAACAGGATAAACCCAAAGAAATCTGGGCCAAGCCACATCACAAACAAATGTCTAAAAACTCAAGACAATGAAAAGGTCTTGAAGTAGCCAGAAAAACAGCATCTCATTACAGAGAAGGAAATATCAGAATGTGGCCGCTGCCCCCACTTGTTCCCCAGAGGGCCCAGACACTGAGGATGTGCCAGACAGATGCACACTCACCGTTACCCAGGGCTGCACGGCTGCTCGCCCGCGGAGGTCTGCTGGGAGCTGGCTGGAGTCCCTGGGGACACCAAGGGCCCTAAATGTAAGCTCTGTGGCCTGCCTCGTTTTCTACAGAATCCAGGGCCTGCCACAATGTCCAGCAGTACCCAGCATAGAGATGGATGGAGAGATGGATGGATGGATGGATGGATAGACGGATGGACAGATGGATGGACGGATGGACACATGGATG
>NW_024342466.1:2974914-3030747 GCF_902729225.1 Pteropus medius | reverse complement strand
GGATGGAAGAATGGATGGAGGAAGGGAGGGAGGGATGGGTGGGAAGGAGAGAGGGAGGGAGGTAGTAACATCCTCAGGAGAAAAACACCATGGCACAAGAGAATATTCCTCCCTAATTGTTTTAAAATGTACCTGGTGTTAGGAACAGAAAATATTCTGATACGGGTGACAATTATTTGGATGTGGAGATAGATCTATACAGAGACAGAGACGGAGATAGATATATAGATGTGTGTATAACAATTCATCAGACTATATACACACTTAGGATCTGTGTACTTTACAATATACAAATTATATCTCATTGAAAAAAGAAAAGAAAGAACCAACTGTTCAAACTAGATAATAGAATTCAACATGACTTTAAAAGGAAGTTATACAATAGCTGAAAAGAGAATTAGAGAATTGGAAGATAAGACAGTAGAAAATTAAATACAGATGAAAAATACAGAAAGTCATTTTAAGAGAAATTTAGAACACAGAACATTTGACATGTGCACAAAGAAAAAACAAGGTGATAGGTAGATTTAAGGCCCAATATATCAGCAATCACAATAAATGTAAACTAGTTAAATATACCAATTAAAAGACAAATTCTCAAATTGGATAAAAATACAGTCAACTCTATGATGTTTAAAAGAAAAAAACGTTAATTTTTTTAAAGACATACTATGCAAACACCAACCAAAGGAAAGTCAATAGAGTTATACCGAAACCAAATTAAACTCAGAAGCAAAGAGCATTAATAAAGAGGAATATTTCACGATAACAGAAGGGTCAATCCACCAGAAAGACAATTCCAAATTTATATGCACCTAATAACATAGGCTTAAAATACATAAAGCAAATATTTACACGAATAGAAGTAAAAACTGATACAACCACAGTCAAAACGGAATATTTTAACAAATATTTATCCAAAGTGGATAGAATAAGCAGACAAAAATATTAGACTCCCCAGATCCCGTCTGCTGGCCAGTTGTGCCCCTCGAAGCCCTCCATCACCGCTGGCACGATGCTGAGCCTGTCAGAGAGGGTGCCGGAGGGCCACTGGGGAGGAGGTGCTTTCTCTTCACGGTCCTGCTGTGCCCACCTTCCTTCTCACTCCCTTGGCACCCGGCTGGCATGTGCGACACCCAGTGGAGCTCACCTCCAGCAAGTTCCAGCAGCGCCCAGCAGGCCGAGGTCCACAGGCATCGGGCCAGTCTCCCAGGGAGTCCAGTCAGCTGCAGCTGGCTCGGCCACGTCCGACACAGCCCCCTGCAAGCAGCTGCCCAGGGAATGTCCTCGGCACTCCAGCAGGTGGCTTCCTGCCCACTGGCCCAGCCCACTGGCCCAGGGCACCAGAACTTCCCTGCCCGAGCTGGCCGCACCCGGCACAGGCCACAGTTTGCTGGTGGTACGTGTGGCCGGAGAGGTCATCCGAGGGTCTCTGCATTCACGCCCGCCCATTTAGAAGAGGCACCCCCCATACCTGGCCAGTCTCCTCCACCTACTACTGACATCTAGTGTTCCTGCACCAATTATGGCTCCTGCATGGTCCTTGTAGGTCTTAGGGCCAATGACACCCGCCTACCCAGTTCTGGACGTCGGGGGACATGGCTCCCAGGCAGATCCTGAGAGAAAGCACCCCCTCAGCAGTGCTGGGGGAGGCGGGAGCCCCTGGATACGGGGGCCTAACTCATGCTGCTCTGAGACGCACTAGGGTTGTCACACCAACCACCTCTCCTCGGGCCCCCAAACAATCCTGACGTCCAGGCCACAGGACAAGCCCACGAAGCCCTCGGTCACCACCAGGGAGTCTCGAGCAGCAGCACGAATTAGGCCATGAGTGGGCTGAGAGTTCTGCCCTGTCATCTGCCCCACCGCCTGCCCACCCCCTAATGCTGGCAGACTCCTCCTGTTCTCGATCCACCCCAGGAAGCAGAAACCCCCGTTAAAGGTGGCTTCGCCACACCCCCAGGGTGAACCTTCCGAGGCTGGCTCAGAGAGGCCCCTGGCTGCATTACCAAGGCCGTCCTCCCTGGAGAATGTCCTGGAGGCTGCATGCGGTGGATGGTCTGCTTCCCAGACAGCCTCCGAGCCCGTCGGCCCGCGTGCGTGCTGTCCTAGCCACTGCCACTGCCACACGTCCCCAGAACTGCCCGTCCCAGAGCCGCAGGAGCACTGCGATAAAATGAGATTCTCGGAGGTTCTCATTTCTTCCCTACGACGTTGCTTTCTCGGGAGAGTCTACGTCAGCTGCCATGCATCTATTTTCTTGAGAAGTTCTAAAATTTCATTACTATCTATAGCACCTAATGGACTTGAGCTTTTATAAAAATGAAAATTCCTTGCCATTTTCATTGGCTTTCAGGAAAGAGCTATAGTAAGCGGCCACCTCCAGCTGCACGGAATGCGGCACCACCGCGGGCCGTCAGCTCGGACGCAGGCGACGGACAGGGAAAAGCAGCCAGCGCCACACGGATGCAGCTGGCTGCGAGGCAGAGTGAGGCCGCCTCTTCAGCAGCAGGAGGGACGGGGGTGAGGGCGACGAATGAAGGAAACATGAAAAGCAGACACGGAGACACGCTAAGGATTCGTGGAGAGAGGAATGATCTTTATTCAGCTCGTTCATTCCCGGGTTCATCCCAAAGCTTCACACCTCACCCTCCCACTTTCAAAACAAGTCACACAGAATGGGGGCTCGAAACGCCACGTCCTCACCCCACAGGAACACTGTCACCTCCCTTGAAAGCCGTGGGTTGCAAACGCTTTTAGAGGCACGCTCTCTTCAAACCAGAAACCCCCCTAAGTGAAAGAGGCTCATCCCGCAGTTTAACCCTGAGCCACACTGTGGGTGCCTCCCGAGGGCGCCGGGGTCCCCCAGAGCGGTTTCAAACTCCCGTTTTGTACAAGGCCCTCTCTCCAGCTCATCCGACTGTCCGCAGAGCCAGCGGCTTCTACCTGAGACGCGCACACAAAGGCTTCGCAAGGCCACCTCGGCCACCCATTGAGATAAGCGGTCCACAAAAGTAAGGCATTCGGGAGGAATCGCAGGGGAATAAAGCGTCTAGGAAAGTCACAGCAACGCGCCAAAGGTGTCCATGCACTTTCAACAGCTCTTCGCCCACTCACGGTGGCCGAACCCGCGCTCATCGCCAAAGCCGAAAGGAGACGCTGGGGGTCTGCGGTCAGTCCCTTCGGAAGTCCACAGGGACACGGGCCCCGGAGCAGGTCACACCTCACGTGCCCAACACCAAGAAGCAGCGGGGGGCCAGGGGGGGCCACTGTGCAAAGCCCGCAGGCGGAGCGGGACACCGCCGGCTCGGTCACGGCAGCAAACTGTGGTTTTACACACGCAAGAGCTGCGATCACAAATATCACACTCGAACTGAATTTGTGCACGTTCGTACGTTACTTGGAAGAAATCTGAAATCAAAGTAACTTTAAAAAGGAGGGGTCCCCCTGCATCCCAGGCACTGAGCAACCAACGACATTTTAAGGCAACAGAAGCCCCTGCCCCCGCCTCGCGTCCCCAGCGTTCGCTACCTGCCGGGGGCTTACGGCGTCCTCGGCACGGCCTGCGCCTCCCGCGGAACCCTCCTGGGACGTGAACCCACCACCGCGTAAGCACGCGCACCAAGGGAGTCGCGTCGGGGGAGGGGGACGCGAGGCCTATGTGAGCCAGGGAAAGAGGGTCATGTGGCCAAAGGAGCCACTTTGAGGAGGGAGATCCGAGCTGGCGGGGAGCCCAGGCCCCTCAGGACTGGTCACCGAGTGCTGGCAAGCGGCCAAGAGAAGCAGAACTGCGGGCCCCGGGCCGGAAGACCCCGCGGGCGCCAGCGCCGACATCCAAGGGTGCACAGGCGGTCTGGAGAAGCCACGCAACTTCCTAGGAGTCTCCCACGGGTTTGGGGGTGGCCGCCGCGGGGACGCTGGCTCTGCACTGCCCAACACGGCGCGCGGGCATCTCGGAGGTGGCCCCGGGACCAGCGGGCAGCAGGGCACGATGCCCCTTCGACAGCATGCAGGCCGGTACAGGGATCCGAGACGGATTTCTCATCAGCAAGCAGCGCACCCTGCAGCTCGACTGGGCCCCGACTCCGGGTTTCGGACACAGGAAAACCTAAGTTTGCAGCGAGACAAAAGGCAGCCAACATTCTGTTTGACCCATTTTTTTTTTTTAATAAAAATATTGCTCTCTATTATCCCCTTTATTACATTAAAGGATATAATCTCAAAATACAAGACAACCCTTCAAGTTGAACAAACTTAAACTCATAGGTGAACACGTGTCCTTATACTTCTGACCTGCACAGGACCAACGTGCCCAAGGCTTAGGCTGAAGGGCCCCAGGACTCTCGCTGCCCTCTGGGCCGCAAGGTCAAGCCCAATCCCCAAGGTCACAGGCTCTTCCAGCACCACCGTCGATCGCCTCAAGTGCATATGCACTGAGAAGGGAGACAATGGTCACAAGGACAGCAGTTTCCATGTCCCAGGGACTGCAAGAGTACAAAGCGCTTTCGCAGACGTGCCCTGCGTGTCCTCATGAAAGCTCTGTGGGAAAGGCACAGCCAGGGGCCTGCCCGTCTGTGGACAGGACCTGCCCGAGGCCACACGGCAGCAGAGCACAGGCCAGAGCGCCCTCTCTGAGGCCCATTCCCCTATGCCCAGGGCCACATTCGCTGCACGCTCCTTTCTGCTTCTGCATGAGCCTTTTACTTGAAGAATCAATTCATGGATAGGAAAAAAAAAAAAAGGACGGCGCTTAGGCCTGGTAACAGAAACATAGTCAACATTAGGAAATTGCTAAGTGTCCTTTCTTTTTAAAACTACCTGTCCAACAAGAGCACACTGACTAAAACTAACCAAACGTCAAATCAGAACAACAAACACTAAAGAATCGCTGCTTTAAACGCTTTTCTGGAAGAAGACAGGACATACATACAGACAGACAGACAGACATATATAAATAACATGATGTGAAAAGGCACAGACGTGTGACGTGGTGGGTTCGGGAAATATATTCAAACAGGGAGCCAAAGCTGAACCCTCAGAGGTAACAGCACTGCCCACGCTCACCCCCACCGCCCACCTGTCCACAGCAGCCAAGCCCGGAATGCAGGACTGTGTCGCACTGAAGAGGAAATTTTAGGGATTTTCATTAAAAACTAATCGGCCTTCTGTTCCGCTTCTGCAAATACGCCTGCTGCACGCAGGGGCTCACTTGCACTCTGTCCTGTTTGCACCCCAGCAGCTCCTGCTGCCTGTAACAATTTGTAACCCTTAGCCCTTAGCAACTCCCGCCCTTCCCAATGTTACCACTTGCAATCTACATAGCAACTCCCACGGTTTGTAACCATCTGAGTTCAAACCAACCCCTCAGCTTGTGTAAAAATCTTGTACATAGGAATGTTGCAGCTGCGCTCCCTGCCCCGATCTTCAGAGCACCGGCTCCTCTGGGGCCGCGCGCAATAAACCTGAGTTCTCCTTCTCTCCGAGTCACTGCTTGGTTTTTCACTGGCCTGGGTTTGGGATTTTTCCACATTTTTGGAGGCCGCAGTGAGATTCCAACCATGCCGGCCCCTTGAGCCACCGATGGCTCGGCCGAACTGAGGCAGAGGGCTTCCAAGACGCCTGAGGAGACGCATCACCTGAATATTCGGGTTCTCTTTCGGATCGGCGCCCTGACTCCACAGGACGGCTAAGCTGCCCAACCAGACTCATAGGAGGTTAAGACTAACTCGCCGGAAACAGCCACAGGAGGGAGGTACCACGGTAAGACTGAAGAAAGTAAGCTGGCTGAGTCAGGTCCCGGGACAGGCCCCTTCGGGTCCCGCCACCAGACGGAAGACCTGGACGCGGCTTCCTGGTCTTCAGAGCACAGACAGTGGTCAGGGAACCTGATGCGTATCCCAGGTTCAGGGGTCTCCAAAAGGCGGGAGCAGAGACTGGGGCTCCCCAGTGGGGGAGACGTCAGGTTAGGCCAGAGGCCCCACTAGAGAACCTGACGTGTATCCCAGGTCGGAGGGAGGCACCATTCAGCCTGATGCACGAATGGGCTTCCCCGGCGGGGAGGCGTCGGGCTGAGGCAGGACCCCGCTAGCTGAAGAGCATCCGGGGGAGGGGAAATGTTCTAACCTGATGTGTGACTGTGTGAATGAGCGGCTTGATCAACTTCATCGGTCAGGTACGCGTTTGTAGCCCCACGGCTGGGCACCCTTAAGGTCCCCTGAAGGCCGCGACGTTCGTATGGGCTCACTCTGCGTTTCCGTGGTGAACGGCATACGGTCTATGGTGGCACCAGACTAGTGTCCGATCGTCAGTCACAAGGCTGAGTCCGCTACGGCTAAGTGTCACCCGCGAGGGGACATGGCCAGACGAGCACTGAATGGCCTCCTCTGTGGAGGGGCATCTGTTTGTCTCCTCCCTTGTCCGTCTTTGCGTCACTGTTGCAGGGGTGATAAGTCTGAACAACACTAAGTAAAGAGGGAGCTCCATCACCCTCCGGAGGGCAACCACGCTCCCCCACGTTAGGGGGAGCGGCTGCCTGCTCCCCAGCGCGCACTGTTCGGGAACGATGGGAGGCTGTAACGACAGAGAGTGACCGCTGAGGGACTAAGGCGGGGCCTTGCGAAGAAGCAAGAGTTGAGCCCCAATCGCGGTTCCACAGGCGAACCTCATACGGCTTACGGTGGCCCCACTGGATCTCCGTGAGGGGTCTGCTCCGGGAGACCGTGGTCTGGGTCGGGGGTTTAGACCAACCCAGCAATACTAAGAGGCGCCTGAAATTTCCACGAGGGAAGCGGCCGGAGATGGACAAAGCGAGTGGCGCCCCCTCCAAATTTCCCCGCCCCTACCCCCCACCCACTTTGTGGCGTGACTGTCGTGAGAGGCACGGGAGGGACCTCGGATCAACGGAAGGAAAGGAAGAGTTGGAACTAGAAGGAAAGGAAGAGTTTTTTGGGAACAGGAGGTATAAGGTCTGGTGACCTGTTTGAAGGAAATTAGGAGGTGTTTGCCTCAGAGCAAAAGAGGCACCTGAAGGAATAAGGAAGGTATGAGAGTTCTGTGGAGATTGTGGAAGGTCTGCGAAGGGAAATCCAATCCTGAGAGGAAATGTTCTAAGAGAAGGTGTGGGAAAAGGTCTGTGAAGAGGTTTGGAGGAGAAAATTCTACACAACTAAGCTAAACGAGACTGGGAATTTAAATGTGGACAGTGAGCTGATGTCAAATTAGAGCCGTGTCTGCTGCTCGGTAGACTCCGTCTGCCACTAATGTTACGAAGAGGTTTCTGAGGAGGAAGACCAGGCTTCTGGACGCTGTCAAGTGCATCTCGGTGTTCTGTATCGCTTTAACCAGTTTTGTATTGCTGGAACTTTAGAGAATGTACTAGTAATGGCTGCTGCGCCCAATTTTCAAATGAAGCCACCTCTGGCAAACACGGGGGGAGGTTCCGATAAGCCAACTGTGTTAATTGTATGTTGGAAAGTTTTGAGAAAGGTTTCTCAGTGAATTACGGGCTCAAGCTGATCCCAGGAAAGCTTCATACTCTTTGTGAGCTTGAATGGCCCACCTTCAGGGTAGGTTGGTCTCTGGAGGGGACCCCTAGATCTCTCCACAGTGAGGATAGTGTACCGGGCAGTGACAGGCACCTCTGGACATCCAGACCAGTGGCCGTACACAGACACGTGGCTGCAGGTCGCTACTGGTGCTCCCCTGGGTCTGGTCTGTCATGAACAGGCAGGGACAGAGTGAGGTACTTGTGGCCCAACCGACTTAAGAAAAGAATAAGAAAGTGTCAGCAAAAATGACCCACCAACGGGACCCCGGGGGAGAATCCACGTTCCTCCTACCGCGGCACATCTCAGCAGCGCGCCGGTCCCCACGCAGCCACTCTCCTCGGATATCAGACAGCCCCGCGCGGCGACCTCACTGCCGTTAGTGCCAGCGCCGCTCGACGCGCCCGACCCGCCCCAAGGGTTCCGACCCGGCACCAGGTCCTCTGCCAGGTTCAAGTTCAACTCCTCAGATCATTCCGCCTGGTAGGGAGGGCCAATGTCTCGTAGAAGGCGCAGGCCCGGCTCCAGGGCCGGCTCCACAGCATGTTCCGAGTCCGCGACTCCTCCACCTGCCCCGGAGACGGTGTGCTGTCCATGTCCGAGAATTCATGGGCCTCCCACTACCCCGTCAACTCGCTATCCAACCAACCACTGTTTTAAGATCGAGGGCCTAGAATCTGACAGCTTGCCAGCCCTGCTAGAGTTTTATAAGACTCACTACCTGAACACCGCCACTGTAACGGAGCCCGCGCCCAGGTATCCCAGCCCATCGGAATATGTACGAACTCTGTGACTTTCCTGGAAATAGTGCTCCTTTAAGAAGGGAGAGATCCTGGTAATAACAAAGAAGCCTGAAGAGCAGTGGCGGAGTGCCCGGAACAAACACGGCCGGGTCGGGATGACTGCCATTCCTGTTGTCGAAAAGCTTGTGAGATCCCCAGCACATAGAAATAATGCCGAAAAGTCCAAGTTAGCCACCTCCCAGTAACAACAACTGAGGAACAATCAGACTAGGAATAGCCAAGCTCCCTGATCCTATGCTCCCAGGAGCCTATGGTCACAACAGAACCGGGCGGTGGGGGGGGAGCGCTGGGCACCAATCAATGACTTTTACAGTAGATACTCAATACCACAGCCAAACACCAAGAAAGGAGTCCATAAGTTCTTAGGAGCAGCTGGATTCTGTCAAATCTGGATACCAGATTTCTCTAAGATTACCAAGAACCCACCATCAGGAAAATCCATGAGTCCGTGTGTACATTTAGTGTCTGAAATAGTTCAGACCTTGTCCACCGCTCTAGGAAGCTCCAAGAGTTGGGACTTGAACAACAACCCCACAGGCTGACTTGGTACCAGAGGTCTTTAAGGTGTCCAATCACTGGGACTGGGCAGAAAAGGAAGCAAAGTACAGAAAGGGCGCAAATTTTAGCTGCCATAATACAAGGACCATCTCGAGGTGACCGTAGGCAATAAAACCCTTGCAGGCCTGGGGGGCCTTGATCTTGGTTGGCCATGAGTGGCACTGTTGGGACTGAGGCACAATCAATGTGCAAACTGCAGAAGGAAGGGCACTGGAAGGGCGAGTGTCCATCCAGCCCTGGGAAGCCGGGGGGGTTGTACCTCATAAGCCCCCGCCCCACACAGCCAGCCTCTCGCGAAAGGGCTGTCCTCTCCTTCGACAACGGAGGCCCAAGCGCTTGCAAGTTCCAGTCCTAGAGAAGTCCACTGCGACCACAACAGTGGACCCTCAGGTCACCCTCGACACTGCGAGGAGGAAAAACTGAATTTTTACTAAGTACCAGAGCTGCCTACTCTGTCCCGACCCATCCCATGGGCCTCTCTCTCCAATGCTAAATGCACAGTGACAGGAATAAATAATCAGCCTAATGTAATTTACCTTTCTCACTGTAGGACCAGGATTAGTGATGAAGTTCTCTGCCACGTATCAGGATCGGGGTCCAGTGCGGAAAACGCACTGTCTAGAAAATTAGGATACAACCGAAAGGGGGCGG
The DNA here is from genome assembly GCF_902729225.1 of Pteropus medius. Classification (NCBI taxonomy): domain Eukaryota; kingdom Metazoa; phylum Chordata; class Mammalia; order Chiroptera; family Pteropodidae; genus Pteropus; species Pteropus medius. Next base: position 3,021,191 of record NW_024342466.1, on the reverse strand, counting down.
CGTTTGCAGGGAACCGAAGGCTAAACCATTCGCCTCTATGTCAGGGTTTCCTACCAGCAGAGCAACTACCTCCCTGCACTATGCTGAGAGTCGGCCCCTCAAGGCAAACAGAAAGGGCCCTTAGAATAGGCTACAGATATCAGGGAAAGTTGAACACATGAACCGGACTCTCAAAAACCACTCTAGCTAAGTTTTGTCAGAAGAGCCCAAGATCTCACCCAAATTAAGGCAGAAAGAGAAAGAGCTCCACGAAACCCCAGCAGGCAGGGACTACGACCATTCTCAGCAGGAAACAGATACAGAAGAAGAGACCTTCCGTCCCTCAACATCCATGTTAGTAATAAGAGGGTTCATAGCTCTTGGAAAAGAGTTAAGCAGGAAAATTAGTTAAAAGACCCTGAGGTCATCTTATCTTAGAAGGGGCCCGCAGTAATCCATCATGCACCCCAAGACCTTCAGGCTACAGGAAAGGTATACCTCTTCTTCAGATGATTAAACTAAACCCACAGTTTGTTTTAAGAATCTCTAAAGTAATAGGGAAAGAGATTTCAATATTTGCTTCATCGGCGGTGGGGGAGGGTGACTGCAACTTTGTTAGCAGAAATTTAGGAAGAATTGGGATTTAAGGGTATTCGGTCAGTGGAGAAAGAATTTTAGTAAGGTCTGTGTTAGGATCTGGCTAGAAATATCAAACTTTAGAAAGAGCCCCCATCCTAGTAGGGAATTAGGTTCACCCCTATTCCTAGAAGATGCAGTGTAGGAGAAAAGGAGCCGTTCCAACCAACCTCAACAGGCCCTTGCACTGTTGCGTATCGACAACTCTCACTGCTATTACAGTATTAAAGTGAATGCACCACATCTGGGTGAAGGAAGCAGTGTCTCCAGAACTGGAAACATGGGCTGCAGAATCTCTTTCTAATCAGCTGCTCCAAATCGTGTTCTGGAGGCAGCTGAAATCCAGCTGAGATCGTCGGCCCTGCTCTGGCCACCCCCGGAAGCCGGCCAGTCTACGCACGGCAGAAGCTTGAGGATCGGCGATCATCAGAGTCGGCTGAAACCGGTGGCTCCTGCAAAAACACCCTTCGTGGACAACACAGACGGATCCCACCAACCCTCGTAAAGTAAGAAGACAACATGCCCTGCTCCAGCCACAAACCGGAAGCTGGCTGGTCCACGCACGGCCGAAGCCTGAGGAATTTCATCGTAGGAGTCCTTATAGTTGGACACTGGGGAGGGAAAGAAATTAGGGCAGAGGACTGTGAGCTATGTATTCATGTCGCTGAAGATGGTTAAGACTACCTTAATTTTCTATAATTACTATGAACGTCAGGGAACTCAGAAAGGGATCTGTACCTATAACCAATATTCAATATGCGAGCCAGGAAGTAATCGACCTTATGTATGTTACAACCCAAATAACGCTCCACTGAAATAATGTTTGAAATAAAGGTAGCTCTGAGGGACCACAAGGGAGGATAGGCAGAAGGACCCTTGTTAGCCCAGACTAGAATGAAAGAAAATCCTAATCAGATAATCCTAAAGCTTGATGCCTGTGCTGCTATGAGTGGGGCCAATGGGAGGAAGGAGATCCTGCAGATCTCTCAGCTGGGAAGAAAGTTACAGGACGGAAGAAAAGTATGTATGTCCCCACAGTTCCTCATTGGGAACAATGTGGTCATGTGTCCTATGGGCTGCCTGGGAAGAAGACACTGCACCGCGCATGTGTGTAATCCATTAGAGTTAATCACAACCAACCCGTTGGAGTTCCGGAGAGGTACTAACACTTGGCATTGATGGGACAGGGCTAAATCCCTACGTTCAATTCATATTAGAGGTCAAGTACTAAGGCCTGCATCTGCCTCCCAAAATTGGAAAGGAAGCTGTGTAATTGGCATGAGAACACCTTCCTTATCCTCTTACCTCTGAAAACGGGGGAACGGCTTAGTCACCTGGTCCCACGACCCTTACGACGAGTAACAAGAGAACTTCAAATGGGGTAGTCTGTAGTAGCGTCAAAGGCCAAATATAACTATTAGGCTCAGAGAGGTAAAGGATGCAAAAGGAATTAATAAATAAATTAAGCCAAGAAGTCTGTACTCTGGAAGTAATGCCAAAGGTAAAAGGCAAGATGAAGATTTAGGTAACAAGACAAGCTGATACTAGAAGAAATGCCACCAGATAGGATGTGATTAATTGCCCAAGAATTATGCAAACAGTAATTGCTAAAATTCAAATAGGAGACTAGAAGAATGATGAGTGGCCCCCAGAACGAATAATCCAATACTATGGGCCTGCCACTTGGGCAAAAGATAGATCTTGGGGATACTGTTCCCCCGTTTACATGTCAAACCGAATTATCCAACTACAGGCAGTTTTAGAGATCATTACCAGCGAGGTTGGGAGAGTCCCAACCCCCCTGGCACATCCACAGACTCAGGTGAGCAACGCCATCTACCAGAACAGACCGGCACTAAGCTATCTATTAGCAGCAGAGGGAGGCGGTGCACTAGCTTGAAAGTGGCAAAAGGCATATTCTCCAGAGCCCCGCTAGATGTGGCAGGATCTACCACTTGCTGGACGCAGCAGGTGGCGCCCGAACAGGGACCCGAGTGCATGAAAAACGTGTAAACAAGGTAAGCTGAGAAGACTCCCTCGGGAAAAGCGTAGACGAGAGAAAACACGGATCACAGCCTCGTAGAATTCAAGATGACACGCGTGTTAAGTAAATTTTAGGAATAGGCTGTCATCATAAGGAGTAAAACACGAGACAGCAAAGGTCAACGTAAAAAGGAAATTTAAGGAATTTCATTCAAAACTAACCAGCTTTCTGTTCTGCTTCTGTAAACATGCCTGCTTTCTGCAAAAGCGCCTGCTGCATGCAAGAGTTCACCTGCACTCTGCTCGATCTGCATATGTAACTGTTCGCACCTTTGTTCCACGAATATAAGTGTTTGTGCCCTTAGCAACACCCGCCTCTTGTAGCACTTTGTACTCTGGCAGCTCCCATAACAATTTGTAACACCTTGTACCGGCCGGTAACCCATGACGACTCCCGCCCTTCTCTATGTCACTACTTGAAATCTGCATAGCCACTGCTGCCGTATGTAACGGTTTGTGTTCAAACTGACCAAGCAGCTTGTGTGGAATTTTCCTATATAAGGAATGTTGCCCCTGAGCCCACGGCCCAGATCTTCAGAGCACCAGCTCCTCTGGGGCCGCGCGTAATAAACCTGAGTTCTCCTTCTCTCCGAGTCACTGCTTGGTGTTTCGTTGGGCTGGGTTTGGGAGCTTTGGGGATATTTTCCACAGCATTTTTGGAGGCCCCAGTGAGATTTCGACCACACCGGCCCCTTGAGCCGCCGGACCAGTGTCACGGCCAGGCCGAGGCGAATGGGAACGGAGACGACTGAGGAAGATGCGTCACCTGGACATTTCAGGTTCTCGGTCGGATCGGCGCCCCGACTCCCTGGCGCGGCTGAGCCACCAACCGGACTCATAGGAGAGAAGGACTAAATTCCCCAGAAACAGCCGTAAGAACACCAGAAAAGGACACAGGGAAAGGTACCAAGGCAAGATCAAACTATAATTCTGTGCAACGTTTGTTTTCTACTTAAATCGTCTATCTGAAATTTAATATGGCAGGTAACCTGTATTTCGCTGATGGTCTATTTTACCCCTTGTGTTTTTAAAGAACCGGATTTTTAGTATCTCTTATGTTTTCTACCTCCTTATTTGTATGTGGGAATTAGTGATTCTGACATGTTCACAGGAGGCGCCAGGTTAGAGTCAAAAGAGTAGGAAATAAATACACAAAGTAAGGTCAGGGCGCTAAGCCAGTCTGAGGTCCCGGGACATCCCCCAAACCAGCCCCCAAACCAGCCCCCTCGGTCGGAGGCAAGAGGAGGAGGACACCTCCTTATTTCCAAGGGACTTGAGGCCTAATCGCCAGGTTCATCAGGCGTCTCTAGGCGGGCAGAGGCCAGCGGTCTCCTCAGTAGGGGAGGCGTCAGGTGGCGGCGCGGACCCACTAGGCCGGGTTCAAAAACCTGAGGATGCTGCTGGGGAAGGAGCGAAGTTTTAACCTGATGTGTGAATGAGGGACGGCTGCAGGGCACCCATCCCACAGTCCGGCGCAACGCCGCTGGGATACTGCGGGGCGCACCTGTCAACCTTACAGATGAAGCGGCTTGGTCGGCTCGGCTCGGTCAGGCTGCGTGTGCACTGGCCCGTAAGGGCTGCGGAAGATCATCCGAATGCGGACGAATATCCGAAGAGCCTCCTCTCTGGAGGGGGCACCCACCCTTGTCCGTCTCCTTTGTTTGTCTTTGCGTCACCGTCACAGAGTTCAACACTAAGTAAAGAGGGGAGCTCCATCACCCTCCGGAGGGCAAGCAAGCGCCCCCCACAAGTTAGGGGGACCGGCTGCTTGCTCTCCAGCGCTCACTGTCAACGGAGGGAGGTGTGCGAAAGACAGCGAGCGTTGACTGAGACGTCGCCTGACTACGAAACGAGTTGAGCCCCAATTCGCAGTTCCGTGGTGACCCTCATACGGCTTCCGGTGGCCCCAGTGAATCTCCGTGAGGGGTCTACTCCAGTGGTCCGGGTCGGGGCTTTATCCTGACCCACCAATGGCAAGAGACGCCCGAAATCCCCGCGAGGGGAGCGGCTGGAGACGGGCGATGCGAGTGGCGTCCCCTCCGATTTCCCTGACGCTACCCCCGCTTTCCGTCGTGTGGCGTGACTGCTGTCTGCTGTGGGAGGACCAGGAGGCACCTCAGATCTATATGAAGGAATAAGGCATGTCGAAGGTTTAAGTAAGTAGAAAAGGAAAGCGTTTTATGGTAACAGAAAGTATAAAGAGTGGAAACTTAATTTGAAGGAAAAAAGGAAGGTATCTGCCTCGAAGGAAGGGACTGCCGGAGCAGCGGAAGAGGCCAGCTGAAGGCTCGGCAGGTGTAAAGGTCGGTGACGCGAAACTCTGAGAGGGAGAGAACGGAAGGAGGTTTCGGGAAGAAATCTTAAGGAGAAATTGTATGCAATAAAGTGAAACGACACTGGAAATTTAAATGTTGAAAAGAAGCTGATGTAAAATTGGAATTATGCTTTAATGTTTCTAAGACATTGGCCTGCCACGAATGCTGTGAAAACGTGTTCTGAGCAGAGAACTAGAATTCCGTATGTCATCGAATTGATTTTGGAAGTTTTGTGTTGCCTTAATCAGGTTTCTGGAACTTTAAAGGGTATTCTGCCATCGGCTTCTATGCCTAACTTTCGAAGGAAGTTTTCTGCAAATATGGAGGGAGGTTCCACTAAGCCAACTGTCTTAGACAGCTAGAAAATTTTAAGAAAAGTTTCTCAGAGAATTACGGGATCAGGCTAAATCCAGAAAAGCTTCGTACTCTTTGTGAGCTTGAATGGCCCACATTTGGGGTAGGGTGGCCCCCAGAAGGGACCCTAGACCTCCCCACAGTAAGGGCAGTATATCGGATACTGACAGGGACCCGTGGATATCCAGACCAATGGCCGCACATAGACTCACGGCTGCAGACCGCTACTATGGTGCTCCCTTGGGTCTGGTTGGGCGCAAATAGGCAGGGACAGGATAAGGAATTTGTGGCCAGATTGGCTAGGCAAAAGGACAAGAAAACGTTGGCAAAATTAATCGACCAAGGCGGCCTCGAGGATGAACCTACTTTCTTCCCACCGCCGTACATCTCAGCCGGTCCGTCAGTCCCTGTGCAACTATTCTACACAAAGCTGCCAGACGGGCTTCTACCATCGGTGCCTGCACTGCCCCCTACCGCCCCTAAGCCCTGGGCCGGCGCCATGTCCTCTACCAGGTTCAAGTTCAACTTCTCAGATCAATCCGCTTCGTAGGTGGGGACAATGTCTCGCAAGGAGGCGCAAACCTGACTCCACGGCATATTCCTAGTCTGCGACTCTCCCACCTGTCCCGAGAACTATGCACTGTCCATGTCCGAGAACTCGCGGGTCTCCCACTACATCGTGAACTCGCTGCCCAACCGCCGTTTTAAGATCAGGGACCTAGAATTTGGCTGCTTGCCAGCCCTGCTGGGAGTTTTGCAAAACTCACTGCCTAAACACCACCACCATGATGGAGCTCACACCCAGATAGCTAAGCACATTAGAACGTGGACGGACTCGCCATGACTTTCCTAGGATTGATGCTGAGGACCTGCCCTTTGCGAAGGCTGAAATCCTGGTAATAATAAAGCAGCCTGACGAACGGTGGTGGAGCGCCCAGAACAAGGACAGCCGGGTTGGGATGCTTCTCATCCCCTTCGTTAGAAGGCTAGCCAGAGGGGTCGCCCATAGAGTTCTATGAGAGACTACGCAAGGCCTTCCAGGTGCATACTCCTTTTGACCCCGAAGCACGAGAGTACCAGAGCATGATCAACATGGCATGCGTGACCCCATCCTCCACGGACATCCACCGCAAATTTCAACAACTAGAGGACTTTGCTGAGATGAACAACTCCCAGCTCCTGAAGGTTGCGAACGAGGTGTTTGAGAACCGTGACCAGAAGGCCAAAGGGCTAACTGTGTCCTTGTTAATAGCTGCAATGGGGACCCGGGCCCAGAACTACAAACTGCGGCGCCCTCACAAAAGAAAGAAACCAAAAAGAGACCTCCACTGCACCGAGACCGATGTGCCTTCTGCAGAGAGACTGGCCATTGGAAAAACGAGTGCCTTGATAGTGAGGAAACATCTAAAAAGCCAAAAGAATTTCAGTCAAAAGGAAGATACCAACCTGAGCCAGTGGACCGGGCCGAGGGACAATCAGACCAGGAGCGGATCGCCACCGCTAGACACCAAGGAAGGAGTCCACGGGAGCAGCGTCATCCGCGGACAGCACGAAGCCAGCTACGCAATAGTAACTGACGATGAGGTATCAGAGTGAAGGCTCCGCCACAGGACCGGTCATCGTAACGGATCTGAGTCACAGGCACTCATCCAGGCACTACAATAGTGGAAAACGGGCCAATACCGACACTGGCTCAAGGTATGCCTTTGTCGCTCTGCACATACTTGGGGCTTTTCACCAAAACGGGGGATTACAAACAGCGAGACGAAAAGAAGCTTCACAAGGCCTAAAAGCTGCAAAGTTTAGGGAAAGCTGAATGCATAAATTGGACCCACGGAACCACCATAGCTGGCTTTATCATGAAACCTAAGCCCCCGCCCTCATCAAGGCGGAAAAGGGAAAGAGCTCCATGAAACCCCAGCAGGCAGGGACTATGACCATTCTCAACAGGAAGCAGATACAGAAAAAGAGACCTCCAGTCCATCCACATCCACGTAATAACAAGGGGGTTCGTGGCTCATAGAAAAGAGTCAGGCAGGAAAAATTAATTAAGGGGATTTCTGGGTCTGCCTACAAAGACACCGAGGTCATCCTATCTTAGAAGGAGCCTGCGAGATTCTCCAATAATAAGGAAGTAAGAAAGAAACCCAAGATGAATAGCCTTGAAAATGCCCCAACACCTTCAGGTCTTAAGGAGAATTCCCTGCCCCATCACTAGAAAATTTTTAGAGAAGAGCCTCATCCTTTTAGAGAATTAGGTCCACCCCTTTCAGCCAGAAGAAAAAGTACAGGCTAAAAGGTTAGAAGCAGCCACTCCAATCGAGTTCTACAGGTAATCCTATGCTGTAAAAGGCTGAAACCAAGAAAGAGTACTATACATTTTAATCCAGTGTATTACCCTAAATTATAGCAACCTAGCATCAGGAACTGAAAATAGTGTGAAATATCTGCTAAAACGTGTTTCATAATTTGGTTTAGCTAAAGTGTTTGTTAGCCTAACATAACAGGTGTTATCGGAATATAAGACTGTCGAATTTACAAAAGATTTGGCCCAATATGACACAGATTCTATGAAATAATTGTTATACTAATTTAATCAGATTATCTCAGCTTGTCAGTATGGTTAAGCATAAAGACCAGCCGTCCAGACTGTCCAGATATTCACCACAGTCAACTCCCGTAGAAATCCTTTTGTAGACAGCGCAGACAGATTTCATCGGCTCCTGCAAAGACAACATGCCCTGCTCCAGTCACAAACCGGAAGCTGGCTCGTCTACGCATGGCCGAAACTTGAGGAATTGCATCGTGAGACTCATAATTGGACACTAGGGAAGAAGGGAAATTAGAGCAGAAAACTGTAAGTTGTGCATCCATGTCACTAAAAGGGGGGCAGAGAATTTTCCATAGCCACTATGAATGTCAGAGAACTCAAAAAAGGGACCTGTATCTATAACTAGACTCAATATTCAGTATGTAATCCAGGTGATCAGCCTTAAGTTACAACTCAGACGAACCTCCCCCACGAAAACAGTTCTGAAACAGGAGAAGCTTTACGAGACCACAGGGGAAGAGAGACAGACAGACCCGTGTTAGCCCAGAAATAGACAAGAATCCACGTTAGATACGAATTTTTATCTAGGAAAAAATGTAAGGGCGATTCTTGATTCGTCTACTTGATAAAGCTGATGACTTCTAGAGTTTGAACTGAACTGTAGTGCAGGAGAAGGCTCAATGGCACAACTGTCCACGTGGGCATTTACCCCAGCACGGTATTTATTACTAAAGCTGGACACAGACCGCAAAAAGATCCTAGAGCATAAAGCCAAGTCTCACCAAGTAGGAAGGGAAGGGGGCAAATATAAGGAAGAAACATTTGAGAAGATGTAGGAATAAAGTATTGAATAGACTGTAAACTGAAATGCAAATTTTCAGACGATCTTTAAAAATGAATTTGGAAACATCTTAGTTTGGGTAAATACTTGTCAGAATTAGGGTTCGCATATAATTTGCCCGGTCAAACTTCGAAACATGAGGTGAATTAAAACTCATGGATTTCTCCTTTAGAAAAAGTCTAAAGTCATAAAGTTTGAGAGTGCAAGAGGAGAAAGTAGAAAAAGAATTCGTGTTTTAAGGCTGTCTTAGAGGTCACCGCTAACAAAACTAAGAGAGCCCTGACCCTCATTGCACATGAACACACTCAGATGAGAAATGCCACCTAGCAAAGTTAGCACCAGGCTATCTGTTAATAGCAGAAAGAGGCACACATAGGAAAGCCAACCTCACCAACTACTACATACAGACGGATAAACCGGGGCCAGGTAGTTAAGGACAATGTCAAACAAATGACAAAACTAGCACATGTACCCGTGCAAATATGGCACAGATAAGACCCTAATAACCTCCTTAAAGCTTAGTTCTCTACTTTCAGAGGCGATATACCAGCTTGGAAGTAGCAAAGGAATATCTTCCAGAGCCACGCTGAACGTGGAAGGATTTACCACTTCCTGGATGCACGTGACACCCAAACAGGAAGGTGTAAATAAGAAAGAGAGAGAAAGAAAATACCGATTATAGCCTAGTAGAATTCGAGAAAACATGCTTGTTAAATAAATTTAAGGAATAGGCTTTATGTACAAATGTTTAAGGCCACAGAAGAAAAACTGCAGTGAAGACCTTTATGTAATAGAATTATCAGTCTCTAATCCAGGGAAATCAAAAAGGAAATTGAAAAGGTGATGCCCTAAAAAGAATTAAAACGGGCATCAAAAGGGGGGAATGAAGAGGAAATTTGAGGAATTTCATTCAAAACTAACCAGCTTTCTGTTCTGCTTCCGTAAATATGCCTTTCTGCAAAAGTGCCTGCTGCATGCAAGAGTTCACCTGCACTCTGCTCGATCTGCAAATGTAACTGTTTGTGCCCTTAGCAACACCTGCCTCTTGTAGCACTTTGTACTCTGGCAGCTCCTCGCTTCCTGTAACAATTTGTAATAGCTTGTACCCGCCGGTAACCCATGACAACTCCCGCTCTTCTCTATGTCACTACTTGAAATCTGCATAGCCACTGCTGCTGTATGTAACGGTTTGTGTTCAAACTGACCAAGCAGCTTGTGTGGAATTTTCCTATATGAGGAATGTTGCCACTGAGCCCACCGCCCAGATCTTCAGAGCACCAGCTCCTCTGGGGCCGCGCGTAATAAACCTGAGTTCTCCGTCTCTCCGAGTTATTGCTTGGCATTTCATTGGACTGGGTTTTGGAGTTTCGGGGTATTTTTCCACAACAAAAGGAGAGCATCCTTTGTGTATAAACATTAAAAGCCACAGTAGAAAGAAAAACTGCAGTAAAGACTCTTAAAATATAGAAATATCAGACTCTAGTCCAGGGAGAACAAAAGGAAATCAAAAAAGTGATGTCCTAAAAAGAATTTAAATGGGCATCAAAAGGGGGGAATAAAGAAAAAAAATTTAAGAGATTTTCATTAAAAACTAATCAGCCTTCTGTTCCGCTTCTACAAATACGCCTGCTGCACGCAGGGGCTCACTTGCACTTTGTCCTACTTGCTGGTCCATCGACCTAACAAATGTAATGTAACTGTTTGCACCCCAGCAGCTCCTGCTGCCTGTAACAATTTGTAACCCTTAGCCCTTAGCAACTCCCGCCCTTCCCAATGTTACCACTTGCAATCTACATAGCAACTCCCGCGCAACGGTCTGAGTTCAAACCAATCCCTCAGCTTGTGTAAAAATCTTGTACATAAGGAATGTTGCAGCTGCGCTCCCTGCCCCGATCTTCAGAGCACCAGCTCCTCTGGGACTGCGTGCAATAAACCTGAGTTCTCCTTCTCTCTGAGTCACTGACTGCTTGGTTTTTCACTGGACTGGGTTTGGGATTTTTCAAAACAGGTGCTGTGGGAGTGGTGACAGTCAGGACACACCCAGGACCCAGCTAGGGACACTCAGCCTCCTTCCCATTGGCCCATCGTGTCCCCCTGAGGAAGGCCCTAGGGCCAGCCAGTCAGCAGCCTCCACTAAGTCCACATCTCCTCGGTGCAGGACCCATGGGTCCCACGGCTTAGAAACATGACTTTACAAAGTGCTCTGACAGAGAGCTGCTCCTCCCTGCTCTGTACCCTTCTGGACACTTCCAGGCCAACTAAAGAAAAAGGGAGCTTTAGTGAAATAAGTGAAGAGGAAATTTCAGGATTTTCATTAAAAGCTAATCAGCCTTTTGCTCTGCTTCTGTAAATGTGCTTGCTGCGTGCAAGCGCTCACTGCAGAGCTCACTCGCACCTTGTCCCACTTGTCTGAGCAGTGAATGTAATGTGTGTACCCCTCAGCAGCTCCCACTCCCTGTAACAACTTGTAACTGTCGGTAACACTTAGCAACTCCCACCCTTCTCCGATGTTACTACTTGTAATCTGCATAGCGACTCCCGCCATTTTTAACAGTTCGCGTTCAAACTGGCCAATCGGCTTCTGTAAAATTCTTGTATATAAGAAATGTTGCAACTGAGCCGGCTGCCCAGGTTCTTCAGAGCACCAGCTCCTCTGAGACCGCGCGTAATAAATGCGAGTTCTCCTTCTCTCCGAGTTACTGCTTGGTTTTTCACTGGTCTGATTTTGGAGCTTTTCCGCAACATTTTTTGGAGGCCCCAGTGAGATTCCAACCACGCCGCCCCCTTGAGCCATCAGACCGGTGGCTCAGCCTGGCTGAGGCAGAAGGGGACGGAGACGACTGAGGAGGCACGTCACCCGGGGAGCATCCCGGGTTCTCTGTCAGATTAGCACCCCAACTCCCGGTGAGGCTGAGTCACCAACCGGACTCATAGGAAGGAAGAACCAACTCACCAGAAACGGCCGCAAGAGGAGGAGAAAGAGGAAAAGGGACCAGGTTTTGTTTTATTTTTATTTTTGATCCCAGGATTAGCCCCCAATCAGGTCCCATCTGTTGGACAGAAGAGGAGTAGGAACACCGCCTGGTGTTCAGTAAGAGGACAGTGGTCAGGGGACCTGACAAGTGGTCCAGGTTCATCGGGGTCTCCAAAAGAGGGGGCGGAGACTGGTCTCCCCAGTGAGGGAGACGTCGGGTTAGGCCAGAGGCCTCCCGTAAAGGAGGAGGCACCATTTAGCCTGCTGTTATGAGTGACAGCTTCCTCAGCAGAGGGGCGTCAGGCTGAGGCAGGCCCCCACTGGCTGCGTGTACCGCTGGGGAGGAGTAATGTTTTGAGTGATGTGTGAACGAGTGAGTGAATGAGAGGCTTGGTACAAGTCTGTAGCTCCACGGCTGGGCACCCTTAAGGTCCCCTGAAGGCCATGGAGTTCGTGTGGGCTCACTGTGCGGTTTCGTGGTGAACAGCACATGGTCCAGGGCGGCATCGGACTAGTGTCCGATCGCAAGTCACAAAGCTGAGTCCACTACGGCTAAGCGTCGCCCAAGCTCCCCGCGAGGGGACACGGCCAGATGAGCATCTGAATGGTCTCCTGTGTGGAGGGGGCACCCACCTTTGTCTGTCTTTGCGTCACAGTCGCAGGGTGGGAAGAGTTGGGTCAACACTAAGAAAAGGGGGGAGCTCCATCACCCTCCGGAGGGCAACCAGGTGCCCTCCACAAGTTAGGGGACACGTTAAGGAACGGTGGGAGGTTGTAGGAAAGACAGTGAATGCTGAGTGACTGAGACGTGGCCTGACTACGAAGCGAGAGCTGAGCCCCAATCTGCGGTTCCATGGCGACCTCATACGGCTTACGGTGGCCTCACTGGATCTCTGTGAGGGGTCTGCTCCAGTGGTCCAGGTTGGGGGTTTATACCAACTCGTCAATGCCAAGAGGCACCTGAAATCCCCGTGAGGGGAGCGGGTGGAGACGGACGAAGCGAGCGGCGTCCCCTTAAACTTTCCCCGACCCTGTCCCCCACCCGCTTGGTGGCGTGACTGTTGTCTGTCGTGGAAGGCATCTCAGAGCTACACGGAGAAAAAGGAAGTATTTTCGGTAACAGAAGGTATAAGGTCTGGAGCCTTGTTTCAAAGGAACCTGAAGGAAAGGTGTTGCCTTCGAGGTGGTTATTGCTGAAACAGGCCAACCGAGGGAATAAGACAGCGTGGAAGAAGGTCATGAAAGATCTCGAGGAGAAACCTCGTGTCATGAAGCAAAACAAGGCTGGAAACTTGAACGCCGAAAGTGAGCTGAGGCAAAGCCGGAATCGTGTTTAATGTTTCTTAGACTGCTGATCTGATGCGAATGTTACGAAAAGGTTTTCAGAACAGAAAACTAGGATTCTGTACTCCATCAAAATAATTTCAGCGTTTTGTGCTGCCTTAACCAGGTTTCTTGGACTTTACAGAACATACTAACACCGGCCTCTGCGCCCAATTTGCAAAGGAAGCTCTTTCCGCGTTAGGGACAGTGGAGGGCCGTAAACTAGATCACGTATAGGGGTCACTGGTCTGACTCCGCCTCAAAGGAAGCTCCCTGCAAACATGGGGGCAAGTTCTTCTAATGTAACTGTCTTAAACTGCATGTTGAAAAATTTTAAGAAAAGTTTCTCAGAGGAATATGGGGTCAAGCTGACCCCGGGAAAGCTTCGTATTCTTTCTGAGCTTGAATGACCCACCTTCGGGGTAGGTTGGCTCCTGGAAGGGACCCTAGACCTCCCCACAAGGGCAGTGTATCAGGTAGTAACAGAGACCCCTGGACATCCAGACCAGTTTCCGTACACATGGCTGCAGGTCACTACTGTAGTGGCCCCTGGGGTCCGGTTTTGCGCGAATAGGCAGGGAGAGTGTAAGGTCCTAGTGGCCCGACTGGCTTGGAAAAAGAACAAAGAGCAGCCAACAAAAATAATCCACCGAGGGGACCCCAAGGAAGAACCTGTCTTCCCACCGCCGTGCATCCCCGCAGCTCGACCAGCCCCCGCCCAGACGCTCCGCCCGCAACCGCCGGACAGCCCTCCGCCGTCCGTGCCTTCGCTGCCCCAACAGCCCGAGCCACCACCGAGCCCGAGCCCACGGCTCCTCCGCTTGGCCACACAACCAGTCCAGCAGTCTGCGGCCTTTCAGATGCCCCTCCGAGAGGCGCGAGGTCCCTTTGGGACGGGAGAAGATGGCACACTCCAGCCAGGCCGCCCCGTCCTCCACTATCAGCCATTCGGCACAACCAACCTCCTCAACTGGAAGCAGCGCACCCCGTCCAGAAACCTCGGGCGATGGCTGATGTGCCCGAGTCATCTTCCAGACTCATCGGCCTACCTGGGATGACTACTGTCGACTCCTGACTCTTCGACACCGAAGAGCGGCGTGAGATTCTGTCAGAAGCGCGAGGATGGCTCCAAGGTCGAGCACCGGGCGGTGTCCTGGACCCTGTAGCATGGGCCTCAGAGGCTGCACCAGACGCCAAGCCCAATTGGGACTTGAATGCACCACGCGGAAGAGAGTCTCTCCACAGGTGCCGGCAGGCCTTACTGCAAGGGGTGAAAGTCGGGGCTAGGAAGCCAACAAACATGTCAAAAGCGGCAGCGTACTCCACAGGCCAGGGGGGTCGCCCATGGAGTTCTATGAGAGGCTGGGCCAGGCGTCCCGGGTGTAGACCCTTTTGAGCCTGAGGCACGAGAGAACCAGCGCATGCTCGACGCGGCATCTGTGGCGCAATCCTTCGCTGACATCCGCCGCCAGCTTCAAAAGTTAGAGGGTTTTGCGGGGACGAACGCCACCCCGCTGCTGGAGGTCGCAAACAAGGCGTCTGTAAACCGTGGCCTGGAGATTCGAAATGTGGTGGCAAACGGATGAGACAAAAGGCGCCCCTGCTGGCAGCTGCACCAGGGAACCTGGACCCGGTACGACAGACTGCTGCTCCCCCACGGAGAGAGACGCCAAAGGAGACCCGCACTGTGCCGCGGCCGACGCGCCTGCTGCAAAGAAACGAGCCACTGGAAGGACGAGAGCCCCTCGGCGGGAGGACACCTGAAGGGCTAGGAAGTTCCATCAACCTCGTAAAGGAAAGTACCAGCCTGGGCCAGCCGTCCAAGAGCTCACCGGCCTGGCCGAAGAACAGTCAGACGAGGGGTGACCCGGCTCCCTGATCCTAGGCCCCAGTAGCCTACGGTCACAATAGAATTAGGGGGCCAATCGATTACTTTTATGGTGGACACTGGGGCTGAACATTCCGTGGTAACTAAGCCTGTGGCTCCCCTCACGATCGCATGGCA
This sequence comes from Pteropus medius, assembly GCF_902729225.1. Classification (NCBI taxonomy): domain Eukaryota; kingdom Metazoa; phylum Chordata; class Mammalia; order Chiroptera; family Pteropodidae; genus Pteropus; species Pteropus medius. The sequence goes on along the minus strand of NW_024342466.1, from coordinate 3,006,170 downwards.
ACCATCCTTGGTGCCATCCGTAGAGAACCGAGTCGCCCGCTCGTTCTGTAAAGCCCGCTCATGCAAGCTAGGGGGCCACCTAGTGACTCGTGAGTTCTTGTACCTACCCGAGTGCCCCATTCCCGTTTTGGGCAGAGACTTATTGATAAAGCTTGGGGCACGAATCACCTTTACCTCAGGGAAGCCCACCCGTCTCACACCGAGGGGCCAGCCCGCTCTAAGGATGGCCGTGACGGTGCCCAGGGCGGAGGGATGGCGTCTTTACTCTTCGGGAGAGAAGCAAGCGAATCCGACCAGTCTGCTAGAGGAGTCCCCCGCTGCCTGGGCAGGAAGGGGCCCAGGTCTCGCCAGAGATCACGCACCCATCGTGGTGGATCTGAAGCCAGGCGCCATCCCTGTCACACGAAGGCAATATCCAGTGTCACGGGGAGCACGCCTGGGAACTCGGGACCACATCCGGAGTCTGTGCGATGCTGGAGTTCTCGCTGAGTGTCGGTCACCTTGGAGCACTCCGCTCTTGCAGGTCAAGAAGCCAGGAGGGAACGACTACTGCCCTGTCCAGAACCTCTGAGCCATCAACAATGCGGTGGTCACCATCCATCCGGCAGCCCCCAACCCGCACACTCTCCTAAGCCTCTGACCTGCACAAGCGAGCTGGTTCACGTGCCTTGACCTTGAAGACGCCTTCTTCACTCTCCGGGTATCAGCGGCCAGCCAGCCTTTGCTCGCCTTCGAGAGGGAAGACCCGCCCACCGGGAGAAACACGCGACTGACGGACTCGACTGCCACAGGCTTCACGACTCCCCCACTCTGTTCGGCGAGGCGCTGGCCGCAGATCTTCCTGCCTTCCCTGGGGAGGCTTTGAACTGCACATTACTCCGCTCTGTAGATGACCAGCTACTGGCCAGCCCTGCCAAAGAAGACTGCTGGAAAGGTGCTAGAGCCTTACGGGCCCTGCTAGGTCCCTACCATGGGATACAAGGTGTCATGGAAGAAGGTTCAAATCTGCAAACAAAAGGTCGAATACCGCGGGTTCATCATCTCGGAAGGACATCGGGCACTTGGACAAGAGAGGAAACTGGCCATCTGCTCAATACCCCGGCCGAACACCAAGAAAGGGGTCCATGAGTTCCTAGGGGCGGCCAGGTTCTGCCGGATCTGGATACCAGGTTTCTCCGAGATGGCCAGGCCACTGTGCGAGGCCACAGCTGGGTCTGGAAAAGACCCCCTGGACTGGGGCTCAGAACAAGAAAAAGCGTTCAGAGAAAAAAAGAAACTCCGAACAAGCGCTCCAGCGTTAGGACTACCACATGTGACACGGGACCGCAACCTCTTCATGCCCCAGAAGAGTCACACCGCACTGAGGTCCTCACACAAACGGTCGGGCCATGGCAGCGGCCAATTGCATATTTGGCCAGACGGCTAGATCCAGTGGCTGCGGGGTGGCCACTATGTCTCTGGGCTTTAGCTGCCACGGTAATCCTGGTCAGAGAAGCGGATGAGCTTATGCAGGACAAAGTGTAAATGTAAAGGTCCCCCATGCCGAAACTGCATTAATAAACATTCACGGACATAAATGACTGACCAACGCCAGAATAACTCATTATCAGGGGCTGCTTTGCAAAAATCCACGAGTCCGTCTCAAAACTACAAACACTGAACCCTGCTATGTTTCTGCCCACTGAGCAGGGGCCTCCCGACCACGACTGTGAGAAGGTCACGGATGAAGTTTACTCAAGCAGGCCAGACCTGACGGACGTTCCTCTTCAGGACCCAGAACTAATTTTGTTCACAGACGGGAGCAGCTTCATCCACAAAGGACAGCGCAAAGCCGGCCACGCAACGACTGCCGATGAGGGGATCGGAGCTGAGGCCCTGCCCCACGGCTGGTCGGCGCAGCGGGCAGAGCTGTGGGCACGCGTCCAGGCGCTGCGACAGGCTGAAGGGAAACGGGCCAGTATCTACACCGACTCAAGGTACGCCTTTGCTACCTGCACGCACGTGGAGCCATTTCTAAAGAGAGGGGATGACTGACGGGGGAGGAAAGGAAATCAAGAACAAAGAAGAAATGCTCCAACTGCTAGAGGCAGTCTGGAAGCTTCGAAAGTGGCAGTCATTCACTGCAGGGGCCACCAGAGGAGAACCGGCCCCGTCAGGAGAAGAAACCGACTGGCAGACCCAGCAGCGAGGGAGGCTGCCCACCAGTAAGTGCCGCAGCGGGTCCTACACCCACCTCCAAGGTCCTCCGGGCACCAGAACTGCCTCTGTCCCCACAATACACTAAGGAAGATCAATGGGCTTCAAGTGAAGGGGGACCCAGGAGCAAAGAGGGCTGCGCTGGCAGCAGCTGAGCCAGTAAAACAGCACCGTGAATTAACTCATCTGGCGGAGACTACTTTACAAAACCTGTTAGGCCGCTACTATTTCACACCCAAACTCCCAACTCTGTGTGCCCAGATCAGTGCCAGGTGTGGGACTTGTGCACAAAACACCAAGGCCTAATCCAGGGTACAAACAATTGGAACTGTGCCTTTTCGAAGACCCAGAAGTGGACTTTACTGAGCTCAAGCCCTGCAGGAGCCGCCGGTACCTCCTTATGTTGATTTGCACCTACTCCAGATGGGCTGAAGCCTTCCCTACGCGCACTGAACGGGCACAAGAAGTAGCCAGGGCCTTATTGAAGGAAACTGTCCCAAGATACAGACTACTCCTCTTTATAGGATCAGACAATGGACCTGCCTTTGTGTCTGAGACAGTCCAGACCTTGTCCAAGTTCTAGAAATCAAATGGAAGCTCCACACGGCCTACAAGCCGCAGAGATCAGGGAAAGCCGAACGAACGCATGAACCGGACCCTCAAAACCACTGTGGTTAAGCTTTGTCAGGAAACCCAGTTACCTTGGATAGATATGCTGCCTTTAGCTCCACTCCGAACGTGATGCACCCCAAGACCTTCAGGCTATTCCCCTCTGTAAACTCTTTACGGGAGACCTCCCCCCAGTGATAAGGAAGATAAAAGGAAACCCTCAATTAATGGCAGACCTGGAAGTGTCCCCACACCTTCAGGCCTTAGGGAGGATCCTCCGCAGCATCACTCGGGAAACTTTAGAGAGAGCCCCTATCCCTTTAGGGAAGTGGGTCCACCCCTTTCTCCTTTCAGCCAGGAGATGGAGTGTGGGTGAAAGATTGGAAAAAGAAGCCGCTCCAGACCCTCACGCTGTTATATTTGCAACTTCCACTGCTATTAAAGCTGCAGGCATCACCCCCTGGATCCACCACACCCGGGGAGAGAGAGCGGCATCCCCGGGGGACCAGGCGACCTGGACCGCAGAGCCTCTTCCTGATCAGCCGCTCTGAGTCGCGCTCCGGAGGCAGCAGAAATCCACCTGAGATTGTCGGCCCTGCTCTGGCCACCCCCGAAGCTAGCCAGTCCACGCACGGCAGAGAGTCGTGATCGACCATCACCAGTCGGCTGAAACCGGTGCAGACAGATTTCACCAACCCTCGTGAGTAGGAAGACAACATGCCTTGCTCTAGCCACAAGCTGGAAGCTGGCTGGTCCACGCACGGCCAAAACCCTAGGAATTTCATCGTAGGAGTCCTGGTAATTGGACACTGGAGAGGGAAGGAAATTAGGGCAGAGGACCATGAACTATGTATTCATGTCACCAAAGGAGATAAAACAATTTCCACTACCTTCATTTTCTATAGCTACTATGAATGTCACGGAACTCAGAAAGGGACCTGTACATATGACCAGACTCAATATTCAATATGCGACCCAGAGAGTAACCAACCTTATGTATGTTACAACCCAAATAACCCTCCACTGAAACGGTTTTTGAAATAAGGGTAGCTCAGAGGGACCACGGGGGAGGATGGACAGATAGATCCATGTTGACCCAGACTAGAATGAAAGAAAATCCTAATCAGATAATCCTAAAGCTTGATGCCTGTGCTGCTATGAGTCAGGGCCAACGGGAGGAAGGAGATCCTGCAGATCTCTCAGCTGGGAAGAAAGTTACAGGATGGAAGAAAAGTAGATATGTCCCCACAGTTCCTCATGTGGAACGAGCTGTGCCTACTGCTCATGTGTCCTATGGGCTGCCTGGGAAGAAGACACTGCCAACGGGAAAGAGGTGCATGTAAGAAAAGGGGTATTGAGCTGTGTCACACATGTGTGCGGTCCGTTAGAGTTAATCGTAACGAACCTCTTGAACCCCCGCTGGAGTTCCCGAGAAGTATTAACACTTGGCTTTGATGGGACAGGGCTAAATCCCTATGTTCAAATTCGTATTCGTATTAGAGGTCAAGTACTAGCCCATTCAGCCCAAGTCTATCAGGGTTATAAATCTTTCTACAAGGAAGTAACAATCCCTACCCCATCATCACAATCATTCAAAAACTTATTTCTCAGAATCGCTGAAAGAACAGCTCTCTCCCTGAATGTCACTTCCTGCTATGTATGCGGGGGAACTCTAGTGGGACATGGCCATGGGAAGCTAATGAATTGGTTCCCAAGCAGGCAATGCCAGATGTAACAGCCCCACGCACCTCAAAGGATGGTCAATGGATTTTAGAACATACTCTCATAGGACAATACTGCCTGGCCAGAGGTGGAGAAAATCTCAGACACCTAGTCAAAAACTTAATTTGCTCAGGTCAACGATATTATAATGTCACCTCTAGACAAAGCGTGTGGCAGGGAAGCAGAAAAGAGAGAAATCCATTGGCCAGAGTCCCAGGGCTAACTAAAGCCTGGCATAACCCAGGCAGGGTCCAAGACTGGACAGCCCTACGTGGGCTCTCCTGGATTTGTGGGAGCACGGCCTTTATCCGCCTCCCCACAATCTCGAAAGGAAGCTGTGTAATTGGCACAATAAAACCTTCCTTATCCTCTTACCTCTGAAAAGGGGAACAGCTTGGTCGCCCGGTCCCACGGTCCCTGCAAAGGGTAAAAGAGAACTCCACATAGGGGACTGGAGGGATGACGAGTGGCCCCCAGAACCAAGAGTCCAATACTATGGGCCTGCCACTTGGGCAAAAAAGATGGATCTTTGGGATACCGTACCCCGATTTACATGTTAAACTGAATTATCCGACTGCAGGCAGTTTTAGAGATCATTCCTAACGAGACCGGGGAGCCCTGACCCCCCTGGCACATCCACAGACTCAGGTGAGCAACGCCATCTACCAGAACAGGTTGGCTCTAGACTGTCTATTAGCAGCAGCAGGAGGCGTATGTGGGAAATTCGATCTCATCAACAGCTGTGTACAGATAGAGGACCAGGGCCGGGCAGCTGAAGATCTTGCTAAGCAGATGACAGAACTGGCACATGTGCCGGTGCAAGTCTGGCACAGATGGGACCCCGATAGCCTCTCGGAGGTGGTTCTCTACCCTCAGAGGCTTTACGACCTTAGTTGGAGTCGTGCTCCTCCTCAGTGCCTGCCTCCTCCTGCCCTGCCTATTGCCACTTGCTGCCCTGTTGATCACCTCCCTCACAGAGGCCATGACCGAGAAACGCTGCAGCAAAGATCCTTATGCAGTGCAATGACCAGTCCCTAACTCGGGGAGATCAAGAAGGAAATCATAAGGTTGATGCCCTATGAAGAATCTAACAGGCATCAAAAAGGGGGAATGAAGAGGAAATTTCAGGATTTTCATTAAAAGCTAATCAGCCTTTTGCTCTGCTTCTGTAAATGTGCTTGCTGCGTGCGAGCGCTCACTGCAGAGCTCACTCGCACCTTGTCCCACTTGTCTGAGCAGCGAATGTAACTGTGTGTACCCCTCAGCAGCTCCCGCTCCCTGTAACAATTTATAACCGTCGGTAACACTTAGCAACTCCCACCCTTCTCCGATGTTACTACTTGCAGACTGCATAGCAATTACCGCCACTTGTAACAGTTCGAGTTCGAACTGACCAATCAGCTTGTGTAAAATTCTTGTATATAAGGAATGTTGCCAACTGAGCTGGCTGCCCAGGTTCTTCAGAGCACCAGCTCCTCCTCTGGGACCGCGCGTAATAAATGCGAGTTCTCCTTCTCTCCCAGTTACTGCTTGGTTTTTCACTGGTCTGATTCTGGAGTTTTTCTACAATACAAATGTCACTCGAAACCAGCAGGGATGGCTGGAAGCAGGTACGCATCATGCTGCCTTCACATTCCCGGTTGGCAGCTACCAAGTTTCACACTAGGCTGAACCTCAAAGTCCCTGGGTTTCTGGAAAAAGCACTAAACACTGGCTGACTGAGGCAGCCGACCTGTCCTCCAAAAGGGGGCGGTCGGCCCCGGCCCCGCACAGCATACTGCGGGGACGGAGCGGGAGGCCCGCTCTCCAGATTCCCCTCCCCGTCACAGTGCCTGGCCAGGTCTGGGTGAGGCCCAGCGTCTCCTAGAGAGACCCTGGAAAGCAGCTCAACCCCTCGAAATAGGCCCTACACCTGCTCCACTAGGCAGAGGAGCTTGCGACCATCTGTAGCCTGGAGGTCCCGCCCATATGTGTGGACTCCCACACTGGCACCTTTGCCAGGTGCTGCTCTCCAGGAGGTCTGAGAACATAGCCAGCCTCTTACCTGGGGCAGGCCTGAGAGGCTGTGCACAACAGTCCCCACAGCCGGCAGCCTGCAGGGCCACCCCCGAGCCACTGCAAGTCTGCATGGCTGGCCTCTCGGAGGTGGGCCAAGAGGGCGGCCTGAGAGGGGCCCGTGCTGGATGGGCTTCAGAGCGAGTGAGCCGCCCTCTCCTGAGACGCCTCCCGCAGCCCTGGCAAGAAGGCGATGAGCCACTGCTCACCCACTTCCAATGACAAGAAGCCCGCCAGCGGCCCAGTCCGCCTGTGGGCGGCTCCAAGTCCTCGCAGCGCCCCCCTCGGCAGGCAGAGCGCTTCTTCCCACCGCTCCTGCAGCACCTGGCCGCCCACTCCCACAGCTCCTCTCCTCTCAGAGGACCCCCTGGCCTCGACGTGGCCGGACCCCAAGTTCTGGAGGCACCTGGCCAGCCAGGGCCCCGGTCCTGCAGGAGCAACATGCAGCTCGTCACACTGCACAGACTCCGTGACTGCACCTTCCCCCAAATCACCTTGGGCCTTTCCTCCCCTCGGGCCCAGCCCTGTGCACCCAGGTCAGCTTGGCTTCCCAGCACAGAGCCCATCGCGACATGCGAGGTTTACAATTGCACCCTCGAGCCACAGAAGACAAGGACCAGACGTTGTCTGTCTAGTCAGCTAAAACACACAATGATGTTAATAACTAAATAAACCTCTACCATTCATCTGTCACAAATTCAGGTCCCTCTCAGTACAGAAAACCTAAACACGGTTTGAAATCTGCCCATCTCTGAACACTTCCAAAGTTCAGAATCGCCACGGATCCTGGTCTGAGGCCTCAAAATGACCGGATGCAGTTTCCCTGAAAAGAGCACCACCTGGAATGTCACCTCCGCCGACAGAGCCGCACACCAGGCTGCACGGCCGGGGACTGAGAGCGAGCCAGCCCGCAGCCCCACATATCACATGATAACCCGCTCAGCTCTCTCACCTACCATCAGGCAGGCTGGGGTGACCTCTGACCTCACTGCTCTCTGCCACCACCAAGACTTCAGGTCCAAAAAGTGGAGAGCAACCAAGCAACCGTCCCAGATGTTCCTTCCACTGTACGCCAGGCACCTGGGAGCCTGGACCCATCCAAAGGGCAAGAGGTCTCCTCCCCTGGGACACGCAGGGCCTGGAGAGAGCGCCGAGGTCTCTTCTGTTGGCTGGCAGTGGATGCTGTGGGCGGTCCTCAGTCCAAACGCAGGCAGTCAACTACTGGCGTGTCCGGGGGGGGCCTCCCCAAATCGATCACTGTCTGGACGCTCCCCAGAGTGAAACGGCCAAGGACTCCTGGGACCTGCTGGCACGGCGCCAGGCAGAGTTAGGTACCAGAGCAGGCACAGCACTGTGGGACGCTGGGGGATACCGCTCTAGATTCTGAACGACGGCAAGTACTGACCTTGAGATGACACAGCCAATCCCTGTGGCCAGGAAACCATCCAAGAATAAAGACAATGAATGTGATACTCCCACCACAAGGAGACAATACTGAATTGACAAGGAAGGGGTGTACGTATGACAAATGCCACGTGTTAACCCTGGGAGCACGGAAAGGAACTAGCGAGTTCGTGAACTGCGTTTCTGTACTCTGTTATCAAAGCTCCCTTTTTGTTTAGGTATTAGAAGGCTTGAATCAAACAATTAATTGAGAAGTAAAAATATAAACAGAAGCACAGTTCTGGAAAGTGCTAGAAGACTTCCTTACTGGGAGTATCAGCAGCCCTCCAACCTCAGCCCGTACTTGCACTCACTTCGTTATTATGCAACTTGTGAAAATCCAAAACAGAAATAGTGAAGAACAAAATTAAGTCTGTATGAGCCTCTGAGCTGACAAGGACCCAAGGGCTGTGGGATGCCCCACGCCCGCAGCCGGAGCCCCGACCAGAACACGGCCGTGTCTGTCTTCACCGGCAGCTCAACAGGGCCCAGTCGGTGTGGGGACACGCACAGGGTCACACACGGGGTCACCTCCAGGGCCACCCTCCTCCTCCTCCTCCTCGACGTCCTCGCCTTCTACTGGTACAGCAGGAAGCTTTTCATGGGGTCTGGCAACGGCAGCGAGGGAATCAGATGGAGCCGGCGTTTGCCGAGAGCCCTCCTCACGGCCACACGGCACAGACTCAGCAAGGCCCTTGGGACACCTGGACCACAGTGGGAGGAAAGGGGGACACAGACACAGGTTAGTCCCTCTCCTGGCGCGGTGCCCTGCCGTCTCCCGATTCTGCAGTGGGGAGAGCGGGCTTGGCAAGGAAGGTCTTGTCATCTGCTCCTCCACTCGTGGGGGCATGAAGCCCTCGTGACCCGGGCCATATAATTCCCTGGACAGAGAACTATGAATGACCACTGAAAGCCCCACAGGGGTCTGGGAGAGCCAAGCCAACCAATACATGAAGAGGGCAGGTGACAATTTTGCTCTGGGTCGAAAAAGCCTAGCCAGTCTCTGCCTACAAAACAGGCATAAGCGCAGGCAGCTTCATTCTGCCAGTCTGGCTCCGAGAGGCCGTGAACTGAGTCCTCCGGTAAAGCCCGACAGGGGCCGCGTCTTACTGACTGGTCTAAGGAAATCCAACCATACGAACACGAGAAACCAAAGTTCTGTGAGACATCAAGGTTAGGGGCAAGGCTGTTGATTCAGGTGCCCTCAAGACCCAGGCAGGAAGGGGACTGGGCGTGGGCAGGTCGCAGAGGCGTATGGCCTGCAGAGGGCAATTTCTGAGTCCTGGGGGAAAGGCTGGGCTGGGACAAGACCGAGCCCCGGCAACTGCAGAGCCTCTGACTAACAATTTATTAATTCGTTAGCAAAATCTTTCTTCATAAATATGCCAACTATGGACTTCATTCCAGCAAAAATCAGACTTAATGCACAATCCAAAATAATGGCCTCACACAATCCCGAAGGGCAAGAGGGAAGCGGGAACCCTGGCGGATGGGCTCGCACTGAGGTGAAGGCACCGAAGACAAAGCGAGAGAATCTGGGGTCACGAAGCAGAGCAAGGGGTAAACAATATAATTCCAGGAGCTTCGAAAACATGTCCTCTTATAAGTTTCTTGGTGTCAACTCTCGGCATCTAGAATTTTAAGAGAGAAGCCCAATCTGAGAAGTCCCTGGTCCTCACTGAGGGCTCTGACCGGGCCCCAGTCCCAGTGTCATTTGGGTTTAACTGCTGCCACTTGGTTCATTCAACTGACCCACACCAACTGCAGGGCAGAACAGGGCCCGGCCACTTACTTCTGGCCTCCTGAAAGACCTGCAGTGCCGTGGGGTCCACCTTCCGTCGCCCCCTGGACTCCGGGCCCAAGGCTTCCCACTTCACCAGGTTCAGGTTGGCTCCGAAGTCCACGAGCAGGCTCACGAAGGCCGCCTCGCAGCCGTGGCGCAGCACGGCATCCATGACGCAGCCAGGGGAGCCCCTGTGGAAGCCCTGTGTGTTGACGGGACCGCTGCAGTTGAAGTCGGGGTTCGCCCCAGCCTGGAGCAGCAGCTGGAAGCACTGCAGGTTGTGGTAGGCGGCACTGATGTATAGCGGGCAGACCACCAGGGAGGTGAGGCGTCGGGAGAAGGGGGGCCGGACGTCAGGGGTCACGTGGTGGGTGACGTCCACGTCGGCCCCGTACCTACAGGGGAGACAAGGGGACAATCAGGGGACGACGGCAGTCAACAACTCCACGGCGCCCTGGGGACATGGGCCCGAACCCCGTGAGCACTGGGGGGGCCATCGGAGGTCACGACGCAAGGAGAGACCGTAGTTAGGAATCTGTAATTCACGCAACGAAATTCCTGAGAGAATTCTTTCAAAACTTTAAAGACTCGAAAATCTCATGGCTACTTAAACTATTAAAAGAAGAAAAACTTCCAAATTCGCTTTAAGAAATCAGCAAAACAATAATCCCAAAACCTAACAAAGGCCGCGCCATAAAGAAAAACTACCATTTTCACTTCTGAGTATCAGCTTCACTGTCAATGAAATGTGAGCAAAGAGAATCCAAAAACAGAGCGAGCAATACACCCAGAGCCTCATGGGAGTTACTCCGAGAACGCGAGGGCAGTTCCAGTGTGGGAACCATTAACATACCCCGTCACATTCACAGAGCTAAGGGAACATCGTGACTATCCCTATGGATGCAAAAAAAAGGGTGGGGGAATATGATAAAACTCAACACTTGTGCAAGTTTAAAAATACTCAAAAAAATAGGAAGTGATGGGTATTTTCGTAACACGGTAAGAAGTGTTCCCTCGACCCAGAAGTCAGCATCTTACCTGATGGGGAAGCTCTCGCAGCTCCCTTGCTAAAGCCTGGAGCAAGATGCACGCTCCCGATCTCTGGCCCGCTATTTTTAAAGGCATTTTAAATAAAGATATTAGAACAGTTAGAAGAAATAATTGGCTGATTAAGATTGGAAAGGAAGAGTTGTAAAACTTCCTATTTTCAGAAAATATGATTGCATCTGGAAAGCCCTAATAATTCATGAAAATACAACTAACGAGCAACAACAGAATTTATTAAACCAGCAAGCTGTAAAACTGACAGCCTTCGTCTCTACAAAGAAAAACAAGTTCAAACGTAAAGTGAGAATACCTCACTTACGACAACAAAATAAATTTTAAAGTGAGACGGCTAAGCACAAACTTAATGGAAACATCCAAAATTTGCTTGAGGCAAGTTATAAAATGAAGCTGCCCCCTGAGCAACGTGGTTTGGACGGCGGGGGTCCGCTTTTCCGCGCAGGGTCCGGCACGCGGTCGCCCGTGCAGATTCCACCGCGGGGTCTGCGACGGTATTTCCGGGCCGCGGCGGGCTTCTCGGTTGGGAGGACGAGGGTCCTATGTCGTGTCACAGGAGGGACTGGAGCACTGCGGGGATCCTAGAACCAGCCCCTCGCGATACCGAGGGACGACTGCAGAGACGTTTGGGGAGAGTTCAAAGTTACGCGTGAATTTTCAACTGCGCGGGGGTCAGCGCCCCAACCCCCGTGTGGTTCAAGAGTCAGCTCCATTTTGATAGATTTGCCCTTTGAACCATGTAAACATATGTTGTAAAACAAATAAAAAGCAGCACTGAAAACCGAGAGCAAGAAGAAACACTCGGAGCCAACCGCGTGCGGCGGCTGCTGCCCTCAGGTATGCGGGGGACGGCCAGGCCGCCCCCCGCCAGGCCAGGCCCGAGGCCAGCAGAGGCAGACCTGGGACAGGAAGCGCGGGCCTGGGACAGGAAGCACGGCGGGCCAGCACGGTGGCAGCTCGGGCAATCCCTCCGCTGCCCAGGGGCTCTCCTCTGCTCACTGCCAGTGACAGCCCCGGTGTGAGGACACCAATCTCACGGCGGGGGTGACAGGGACAGGAGTCACCTGACTGACGCCTCATTCCACCAGAGCCAGTCTCTAAACGACTCTACAGGCAGAGCCTTTAGAGTCCCCACAAGGGACTGGCCTTGTCACTGCACAGGGACACCCAAACATATGACGTTCTATCAGGCATTTCGAGCACCAACTGCCCACCGGGGCCATCTCACTGCCAGCAGGGGCCGGCCGCTCGCCACGGCAGGGAGACACCTGGCTTGGGGGCGGCGTCCTGCCCGAGTGAAGAGGTGCCTGCTGGGGTTGCTGCATGGCATGGGGACCTAGCGCCGCCAAGGGGTGGGCGAGGAGGCAGGTGTGGGGTGGGCAGCAGCAACAGGCGCCTGGTCACACGTGGGGGACAGGCGACACGTGTGAAGGGTGGGGAACCAGGTCTCTCGCTGTTAGAACAGAGAACAGTAAGTCTGGAAAGGAAAAACAGCAAGAGCAGCCTGTGGCGCCGAACTGGAGTGCAGGCATCTGGTCGACCCCGGCTGTCACCGTCAGCAGACACAGCAAAGCAGACGGAAACGCGTGCACGTCACCTGCAAACAGACGCCCACAAGCAACGAGCACTGCCAGTGTCCGACCATGGCTTCTAAAAGCCTTATGCACGAAAAGGAACCAGGGTTCCTTGAAGAAACGACCCACTCCAGGGCTGAGACAGGAAAGTCCAAGATGAGCCTGAAATATCTTGTCACATGAGAAAGTAAGAGGCTGTCCAAAGAACGATGGGGACGTGTCAGAAGGCACGGAGCTGGCCTGCCGGGGTCTCTGGAGCCAAATCTGAGACAATCTGAGCATCGAAATCGATTAACAATATAATCAAATAACTCATTGGATAACACAGAAAACTATGAGCCTAACAGAAAAAATTAATTAAAAATTTGATAAGGAATAGATTTACATGGGTGCAAAATACTTCTCCACGAAATATCGACTAATTAGATAATTAGAGGGAAAAGAATAACTTTGCATTGGAGAAGCCTGGCAGACACTCCCTTAACCAAAAGGTCAGAGTAAACATGGGCAGAAGCGGAAGACTGAAATCACTTGCGGCCTGGCAGGATGGGGAGGGCAAGGCATGGCCTGACCCCTAGGAGATTCCCGCCCTGGAGCACCAGCTGACGTCCCTCTCGGTGTCTCGGTAAGCGGCAGACACCGGCACCTGCTGACGTGCGTGGCACTGAGCGCCACGGCCCAGCCAGTCCTGCAGTGCCTCACGGTTTCGTCATCACAGATTTCTCTTGAATCAGGAAAAGGCAATTTGTAGGAAGTAATGCTGACGGGGCCTGACTGGGGTCCAGGGCAGAGGGGACCGCGCCGTTTCCAGCCTGCATGACAATGACCGCCCCCAGTCACAGCCAGCGAGCGTGCCTCATCACGTCTTTCCAGCACGGTTCCGAGTGTCCGCAGGCACATCCCCCCGCACCACCCCTGCAGTGCTTGGGCAGCGCGGGCGAGGAGGGAGGATGGCACACAGGCCCACGTATTCACATGACCATCGGCTTCCCCCACCCCAACGCCAAGCAGTGTCATCAGATGCTACAAATGCAAACACCGCCATCCTCCAAGACATCCTGGGATGACGAGAGAAACATTCTCAAACACACACCAAACCAAGCAGAAACTCCCTCATTTCGCACTCAACCAACTAAGAAAAAGAGAACTAGATTTCAAGCAGAGATTTTTTTTCCTCCTCATTAAGGGGTTTGTCCTCCAAAATGTCTGTAATTAGGGGCAGTACGACAACCTGGCATTAGCTGAGCCGTGGGAAAGACAGCCCTGCATCCACTCATAAAAGCATACTGGATGGGATCCAGTTAATTTTAATCTTGAGTATTTTCCAAAATTCCCCCACTGCTTTTAATATCACTGGCAAGGAATCATTGGGACAACTCAATAAATCAACATAACTTTGACACACAGAGAAATACCAATCCTTTTCTTATAAAAACATCAGTAACACATATCGAGGGAACGGACAAGGAACGAAACAGAGGTTTACTTGCAGAGGGACAGCAAACTACAAGTGACAGAAGAAAGCCCTGCCCATGAGAAAATGACAGAAGGCAGAAGCTGAGTTCAGATTATACTCAGACTGTGCTATCTGCTCAGCAATTAACACGTCACTCGTTTTCCGACTCAGTTATCTAATAACTTAGAACACACAAAACTTTCCAACAGACTAACGCCTGTTCTTGGTACCTCACCGTAAAAGTAACGTCACGTGCTCCAGTGCAGGGACAGGATGTCTCAGTGGCGTTTCTCAAGAAGGGCCCCCGTGTGTGAGGGGCCCTTGTGTGTGTGAGGGGCCCCCGTGAGTGAGGGGCCCTTGTGTGTGTGAGGGGCTGTGTGTGAGGGGCCCCCGTGTGTGAGGGGCCCCCGTGAGTGTGAGGGGCCCCCGTGTGTGAAGGGCCCTCGTGTGTGAGGGGCCCCCGTGAGTGTGAGGGGCCCCCGTGTGTGAGGGGCCCCCATGTGAGGGGCCCCCGTGAGTGTGAGGGGCCCCCGTGTGTGAAGGGCCCGTGTGTGTGTGCTTCAGAAAGCTGCGCCTGAGGTTAATTTCTACCAGTTGTACATCATGCACTGACCAAAAGGCCCCAAGGATTTCTGGAACCGGGATGAAATTTCACTGATTGATCCTACTCAACACATTTCCAAATTAATGACTTACATTCTCCAAAATGCAAAAACATGGGACTGAAGTCGATTACATTATCAGACTAGAAATCCTTAAAAAGAAGGGGAAAAGCAACACAGTTTTATCACCCTCTGATACAGCAGGCAACCCACCCTCGTTTTATCTCCCCAAAAGGCAATTTCACAGCCGTTTAGTATATTAAAACTTTCAACAGAATAACTACGTTCTCAGCACCTAACTTAGAAACCCTGTTCTGTGCAGTGCCAGAGCCCTGCCCTGAGAACCGCCCCACGGCAGCCTGTGGTAGCAGAACCGCTCCCCAGTCCTTCTCCACAGAGAACCGGCTCCCTAAACCACTCTCTCCAACCACGGAAGGAACTGTCTCCCGGGTAAGGAAGGGAAAAAAGGCATCTTTGGTAGATGGAAGTCACCGGAGACACAGAAAATGAAATCACAGTCTGGTTCAAATACGAAAAAACACTGTACCATCAGTACAATTAAAATACGACCAAAAACCATCTAAAATAATAGAAAAGGAAAGCAAACACAGATCATGAAACAAAGATATAAAATAAAGAAATAGTTAAGAAGCAGAAAGATAACAGAAATAGATCTAACATCGGCTACTGCAATAATGTTAACTGTATTAAAAAACAAAGAATCTCGGACAGGCAAATAACAAAGGTGAATACACAAAGAATTACTTCGATCCACGAAGATTAAAAGATTAAAAACCAACAGATTTTTCATTTAAAAAAAACGTGTTGATAACAAGCATAATCAATAAGCAAGACTATTTATGAGCTCAATTAGCATCACAATGTAAGAAGCAAAAACTACTAGACATATAAGGGGAAACTGACAAAGCACAACAGTGATTAGAGACTAACAGACTTCTCTGAATCTGGGGCAGATCCAACGGTTAAAATGTGAAAACAGATAGAGGGGGACTCTGAACAACATAACTGAGGCTACCATACTGCACTGTGCAAATGCCACTCGTGGTCTCTGCTACAAGCATCCACAACAATGTGGTCCGATGATCAAAAAATAATTTGAAAAAAACTTAAGGAATCTCCAAAACAGAAATTAGATTGCCCATATTATCTGAGCACTATACAATAAATTAGAAATTTATAAATACTTTACTAAAACTTTCTCCTCCTTAACTATAAGAACAAAGAAGAAACCAATGACAATTACACCTATTTAAAAATGAAGGAAAAAAATGAGTGGATGTGGCCAAAGCTATATGCAAAGGTAAATTAATAACCTTGAATGTTTACATTATTAATCGAAAAAAATGAAAAAGCATTCAACTTAAAGAGTTAGGAAAAACATAAAAGAAAATAGGAAAAAATAAAGATAAAAGCAGAAAGTTTATCAGTAAGAAAAAGCAAACTGATAAAGCTAAGAAGTAGATCTCTAAAAAGACTAACAAAATAGACAAATGCTCTAACAAGTGTAATTTGAGAGAGAGAGTAAACACAGAAAACGAGGAATGAGAACGTGGCTGCAGGAAGCGGCAGACGCCGCCGTCCCGCGGTGACCGGGCCGCGCGGCACTGACCTGATGAGGGCCTTCAGGATGTCGGCCCTGCCCACGCGAGAGGCGTGGTAGACGGGGGTGCTGCGGTGGTGCCGGCTTCCGTTGGGGTCGGCGCCGGCTTCGAGGAGGATCTGGGCGCTCTCCAGGTGCCCGTTCACCACGGCCACGTACAGGGCCGTCTGTCCCTTGACATCCACCAGATCCACCTCAGCCCCCTTCCGGATGAGGAAGTCCACGCAGTTCCCGTGGCCTGCGGTGGCCGCGATGCGCAGCGGTGTGCAGGGCAGCCAGCCACAGCACCAGACAGACTTCTCGTTGATGCGGCTACGAGAGAACACAGGGGGGCCAGGCAGTGGGGGCGGGGCCAAGCAGTGGGGCGGGGCCAGGAAACCGGACCTGCGCGTGCTCTGCCACCCCCACACTGAGGCTACGGACCAGAGAGCCAGCTCGTAACAGTCACCCTCTGCTTCAGTGGCTTTCACCTGCGTCCCATGCTGTGAAACGCCCTCACGTGTTTACTCTGCTGGACGTGTGCATGTTAAGAGCCCAGTCTGCAGATGAAGACGCTCGAGGTACAGGTAGACTGATGGGCACCAGAGCTACGATCTCGCGTTTCCTGACTCTGCGCCACGAAGCGGGGAAGGGCCCGCCTGAGGAGGACGGCACGCTCACTGGGTAAGTGGCTCAGGGCCCCCAGCCCTTCTCACCAGCTACAACCTCTGAAGGCCAGACACTGCATGACGCACTGGGACTAGGTGACACCCCGATCCCTCTGATCTGACACAGCACGAAATGCACCCTGCGGAGATCGCTGAGGCCACACAGGGCCTACGCTCCCGGCCACGGCAGCAGAGGGACGCTGCCCAGACTCAGCTCGCATGAGAAGCGACAATCAGAACACGACTCCCTGTCAACGGATGCCACGGCCGTGCAGTCCAATGCCCCACCACGTCACCAACGGAGGTGCAGTTCCCCTCAAGCTCCCAAGGCAGCTTTGAACGTTTGGGAGTCCAGCCCACCGCGACAGGGGCCGAGACACACACTGTGGGCCAAAGGCTCCTCCTTCGGCCGTGAACTGGCTTCCACTGGCCGAGCAGGCCAAGGAACGCTCCAAGGACACATCAGCAGAGAGACACAGAGCAACCGGAAACTCCGTGGAGAAACGGGAGTCCCCGAACCCGAGTAAAACACAACGAAAAAAGTGCCTGGAAAAGCAACGCGAAAGCACTGGTCTGAGACCCGGCCGAACTCTCTCCACTGCCATTTTCTCCCACTGTCACGTCTGCAAGTTTAAGGTTTTCTTTGGGCTCATAACCCATCCGACGTCTCTGTATGAAATCCTTTGTGGACATTCAGAACTCTTCCCAAAGACTGACACCTGTTCTGATGGGGTGACGCTAAGACGTTAGCAGGAAGAGAGAAGGGCACCCATTTCTGTATTGCTGGACATCGTCCCTCGGGAACTAGCCACAAAAAGCAGCGTTAGATGCGGTAGTGACACGCAGGCGTTTGTTATCGACTCGCTGCACCCCAGCCCTAAAGGGGGCACAGAAAGAAAAGACAAGAGGGTTTTCCAGTCACAGGTGAGTTTCAGATCCAGCTGGGGCTCCAGGCCTCGACACACAGCATCGGAGAACAGCCCAGAGAGAAGGCAGGCTCCCTGCACAGGTGCCCCAGGCGACGGAAGTAAAAGCGCAGCTCTGCGGATGTGAAGAAAGCGCCCGAGCCGGTTTGGAGAAAGCGGCAGGAGCCGGCAGGGCACCATCGATGAAGGGAACGAGAAACTGGGCACTCGCAGAAACTGGGCACTCGCAGATGCCTGGGTGAGGGGACGGCTGGCCCCAGACCCTGGAGGCAGACAACTGAGAACCTGAGAAGCCAGAGAGGAGGGTACCCCAGAAATGCCGCAGGAGGACATCAGGGCACATCAGGAAGTCTGCACCTGCAGCGGGCAACCAGACCACATAAACGAGGAAGGAGAACGGACGTGCACGGCTTGGGATAAAGAGCCACAAGAGACACTCAAGGGGCATGGCCACCCACTACTAAAGAGGGTCACGGCGCTGCCTCAGGAGTAACGCCGAGGAAGCGGACACCCAGAGGGACGGAAGTTGCCAGAAAATATAAAGGCCAAATGACAGAGTTGGACTTGAACACCAGTCTCCCTGTCCACACGACCTGGTGTCTCCTACAGCTGTGCCCAGGCTTCCTCAGCCTCCGTTTTCCCTTGTCCTCTGAAATGGAGAGCAGCAGGCTCGTCACCCGCACAGCAGCGTGCCATGTCCCCGCGCGGCCGGGCACAGGGCCGGCCGGGGCAGCCGAGACGCTCACCTCCGGTAGCTCTCCTCCTGCAGCAGGCTCCTGAGGGTCTGCAGGTCCCCCACGTAGGCTGCGTCATGGAGCCTCGTGTCCTCACAGTGCTCCAGCGGGTGGTCACAGAACTGCTCCCTGAGCCACTCCTTCAGATTAGGACCTGCACTGAAGAGAGGGGCCCCTGTCAGCTCCCGGAAACCTCACCGACACCAACCAGGAGGGCGCGCCATCTGCAAGGACCCCTTCCTCTCAAGGACGAATCATTCCCAAGCTCTGGAAACTTCCAAACACAGAAAAATATACAAAGTTTCCCTTAATGAAAGTTAGCACATGCCTGACACCAAAAAACAATTTTTAAAACGTTGATGGGATGGGGGATGGTGAGCCAAAGCCACTAAGAATAATAGAGGATCCTAAATAAAACAAAGGTTTTGTACACACAGCACACAGGTGCTCAGGAGCATAAGGAAGGAGAATAAACTCAGAATGCCTGCACCAAGTTCCGCACACCACACTGTCCTAGTGTGTGACCCAGCACAGCCGTACAGCGCGCCCTTCCGCAGGCCAACTCCTTCTGATGCTGAAGTCACTTTTTATATTTGAATCAAATCTCTTGAGTACCCTCTGTATACAAGACTCAACCATAGCCCAATGGGCGTGCTGACTAAATTCCCTCGCCCTCCAGGGTCTGACAGTCCGCTGGCAGAGGCAAAACACAAGGTCGGCAGGTGGCTGACAGACACATGGGTCACTCAAGCTGATCCCACAACCAGACCTGCAGATGGACAGGCAGGAGGCAAAGAGCGTGCTGGGGCCGCCACCCCAACCCTCCTCCACCACACCCTCCACAGTCGTCGCCCCACAGTTCGAGCCCAAAGTTCAGAGGAGTGGGTGAGATTCAGATGCAGGCACGTGGGAGCCGGGGGCTTCTGCTAAGTTCTCCTCTCTGCCCCTTCGCTGGCCTCATCTCCGCCCACTACCTGGCCCAGCTCGATGCAGCTTTCTCTTCCCCAGTTCCAGATCCTTCCAAATAACTTCGAGTTTGCGTCTTTCCGATAGGGCTCGCCAGTGACAACACAAGTACCCGACACTGCCCTTAAGCTTTAACAGAACACCTCCGTGGCCCCTCCCCTCCCCCACCTGCAACACACTAAATAACAACATGGTTCTGCACGGAGAGAGCCCCCGGACACGGGGCGGAGCCGACCTTTCTTCTGCAGCCTTCTGTGCTGGGAGGCAGGGGCCAGTTCTCTCTTGTCGGCTGAACACCTCTCATTCCATCCCTCACTCTCACATGAGATGAGACCCCAGACACCATAAGGTCCTGGCTGTCCCTGGGGTCAAAGTCAATACCAACCAAAGCTCAGAATGGAAGTGGCTTTGTCTGACTTGTTCACTGGGCTGTTCCCAGCCCCAGCAAGGTGCAGCCAATACTAGGTCCTCAATGAATGTTTGCTGAATGAACGGAGAGATGAAGAGTTGGATGGATGGATGGATGCCAAGTGCTACTTGCAAGGGTCTCCAAGTCAACATCGTATCTTAAGCTGCGGCACAGTTAAGAATTAGAGTAATATTTATTACTAAGGTCTAAGAAACTCTTCGGAAGAGTCTCTCTCCAGAGACAGCTGAGCGTGTTAAGTCCAGGGCACATAAAAGCACTCGGTACACGGGGCAAATTCAGACGGCAGCAAGGAGGGATTCCCACCACAGGTTAAAAGGGAACCTCGCCTGAACCCCGGCATTTGCGTCCCCTGCAAATGCACATCTGCATCGCAGGACTATTCCAAGGCGGAGACCCTAAGTCGGATGGCTACTTTGGGTGGTGGGCGTGAGCCTTTCTCACTGCTTAAATCACACTGTGGCAGAGCTGCCTCCTCCGGGACGTGCTGTGTCACTGACCGCGCGCTGGGAACGGCGTTACCGCTGTCCGCGGGTGGCGTGATGGGGACGCACCTGCCCGCTGAGGGGCCGGCTCGCGGGGCTTTCCGGACCGCGGCCCACGTCCTGGGCATACAGCTGGGGTCCTATCGAACCCACATCGGCTAACGAGCTGGCAGTTACAACGCAGGTTCCACGGGGGAGGAAACCCGGCGCGAGCGCGGTTCCCGCAGGGCCGGGCGCGGGGGTGACGGCGCTGACCCGGCCCCGGACGAGGACGCCGCCGCCCGGGCCTCGCCCCCGCTGCCCCGCGCGCCCCGGGCCGGGCGGCCGCGCGCACGTTACCTGCGGGCCCCGGCCCGGCCCGCCCGTCGGGGCCGCCGCCCTCCGCCATGGGCGCTCCGGCCTCCGGGGCCCGTCCACGCCACCCGCCACCGCGGCCGCGACCACTTCCGGCGGCGCGGGCAGGCGGGGCGCGGCTTCCGGCGGGCTCGCGCCTCGCTCACGGGCTCCCGGATGTCCACGCCGGGCCGTCCCCTCCCGCCTGGCTGCGGGGCGCGCGCTGTCGCGCGGCGCGGACTTCGCGGCGCTACCTCAGCCTCCGGCGTCGCGCAGAGGGTTTTGGGAAGCACGTCAACCTGGGGGCGGGGCGGGGGCACGCTGGTTGGTCGGGCCCGTCCGCGCCCCCACGCGAGGGGCGTGGCCGCCCGCCTGGGGCGAGGGGGCGGGGCCGCGGGCGGGTCGCAGCGCGGACTCGAGTTTGACCTCTGCGGTGCAAGGGGTCGGGGGAATCCCGGGCGTGCGGGTAAAGGCGGCCTGCGCCAGTAGCAATGGCCCAGCTCCACTGTGTCCCCGCGCTCAGCCGTAGGCTCGGAGCCGCCCCGGGAGAGCGCGGGTGCGCGGGTTGCGGCACCCCCAGCGCTTTCCCCGCCGCAGGTTCTGTTGGAAGGGCAACCGCAGGACCGGGCACATACTAATGTGCTATCAAATGAATGCTCCCCGAAAATCCCTTGCAAGAGGGCAGGGATCATGTCTGTCAATTGCAGCTCAGGTCAACGCCAGACACAAGCCTTTACCGAATAACTTTTCCTACACACTTGCTTATTGAACTACTGTCAAACTACGTGCATTGAATTTTGGTGCTCGAGCACGGCTTCCGTTCGTCGCTTCCACGCTCCGCAGGAGGACTAGCAGGAGGGCCTCAGTGGGTGGGCACAGAGGGGACGCGGTTCTGGGTTTTAGAGGTGGAGCAGGAGGACAGACAGCGGGGGACTGATGACCGTGAGGCCGGAGCCTTCAACAGTGGTGCATGTGACCCGCTGGCTGGTCCTGCGTTGTAGTAACAGGACCATGTGGAGTAAGGGGAGCCATGGAGACAGGAGCTGGTGCCCGCGGGAGTGCTCGAGTGTGGGGCCTGAGACTGGTCCACATGCAGCTGGGTGGCACCCTGGGGCTGCAGACGTGGGGGTATGTTTGAAGAGGGGGGGCTTCATGCAGCAGCTGTTTGGACTTGATAATGCAACCAGCACTCTTGGCACTAGGGCTGGGGTGACGCCCATTGGGCTGATCTGTGGGAGCCGGAGCAGCCCCGCCCACTGGCCTCCACCAGAGCCGCACACAGAAAAACATCTTGCAAGCTTTAAAAACACGGATGCCTGGGGAGAAAACCAGGTGTCCAGCGGGTGAATGAATAACAACACGTGCTCTGTCCTTACAGTGGAGTAGTATTCAGCCTTAAAAAGGAAGAAAATTCTGGTACATGGCACAACATGGATGAATCTCAAAGACATAATGCTCAGTGAAATAAGCCAGTCACAACAAGGGACAAATACTGCATGATTCCACTCACATGAGGTTCTTAACACAAATTCACAGAGACAGAAAGTAGATGGTGGGGCCAGGGCCTGCGGGAGGGGGACGGTTTCAGTTTGGGAGGATGAGAAGGTCTGGAGATGGGTTGCACTATGGTGTGAGTGCACTTAATGCCACAAAGTGCACACTAAAAGGGTTACGATGGTGAAGTTCGTCGTGTACAATTGCCATGATATAAATAAAAGCAAGCCTGGTCCCACTCCAGACATGCCGATGCAGCTAGGCTGGGAAGTGGCCTGGTCGTGGGGATTTTTAAGGCTCCCAGGTGACTCTGACGTGCAGCCAGGTTGAGGGCCTTGTCCCTGCCAGCTTCAGCTGCACCGCCCCTGTTGTCGGGGGTTAAGTGGCCTGAGCAGAGGTCACTGTGCCTCTGCTTGGCACGGTGTTGACTTGGGGATCCTGTCTCTTTTGGAGAAGGACATGAGGCACCAGTCCATGGCATCCCCACCCCCTTCCCCTAAATGCCCGCCGTGCGCAGGGCAGCGCTCCCGACGCCAGCAGAGGCCAGACGTGGCTCTAACCCTTGACCTGTTTTTCAGGACCCTGGGGTCAGGGAGGCTTGGCGCCACGCCCGAAACGCAGTGACAGATGAGACTGAAACGCAGGGTGGTCCGAGCCTGCGGCCGCTCTCCTCTGGCCTCGCCTTCCGTCCACGGGTCTCAGAAGCCCAGAGCACCCACAGAGGGATGCTTGGGGAACGCCGCAGACACAGTTCCCAGTTCCCTCCGACTGTGTGATCTACAGCCAACAGGAGTATGCCAGTGCCGTCACGGCCATGGGCACCCTGGACGTGCCACCAGCACCAGCCCTGGAGGAACACAGGGCCCCCTCAGACAAAGCGGGGGCTGTCTCTGCCCCCCACCACGCCCCAATGGCACCCTCGCATTTTCCCACCGCCGTCACTTCCTCCCACCCTAAAGTCACCCCTCCACTCCTGTTGCCATCTGACAGCTCAGGCCGCCCCCGCAGCAGCCCGCACCTAACGTCCCCAGAATAAAACGCTCAGCTTCCCCAAATGGCCCCTCCCTGGAGCCTGGCCCAGTCTTTTTGGAGGGTAGCTCGGCACAAAATGCTCATGACCCTGAGTTAGACGCCTCTTCTCAGCACTATGCTAAGGACACGTTGGCTGTGTGAGAGAGAGAGCCACAGCAGAGCTCATTAAACAGAATTTTTATAGCACAACTGTCCGGCACAGTCTTCTGGCTCCGGAGGTCTGGGAAGGGGCCAGAGCCCCTCATATGAAGCAGACCCCTGTCCCACTCCGTTCCCGCCCCCCGCAGGGGCCTCTTCTGGAGACGCTGCAGGTGTGCAGGGTGGCTGGAAGCCTGAGCCTCCGTGCTGCATGCCGAGGGCCCCTTTCCCGGGGCTCGGGGGTGCTGGTGCTGCCGACCCCACAGCCCAGCCCCAGGAATGGGGCAGCAGACGGCCACCTGCCTGGTGGAAAGCAGGCCGCTGTGGTCCAGAGCCCCTGAGGGCCTGCATCTGGGGCGGCTCCGCCTTGGTGATTACTGCCCCCACCTGCCCTCGGCCTCCGAGGAGAGAGCAGGGGTGTTCCTCAGCGGAGGCCATCGTTTTGACCAGCCCTGCTCTGCAGACCTGAACCCCTCGGCCCCAGGCCAGGGGGTGGTATCAGCCCAGCCGTCTGCCCTAGAAAGGGAGCAGCCTTGCAGTCAGGAGCCCAAGGCCACGTCCTCCCAGCTGAGGGACCTGGATGAGGAGCAAAGCCTCCAGCCTCGGTCCCCGGTCTGAGAAATGGACTGGGAATGCCTGCCTTGCAAGGTTTCTGTAAAGCACAGAGCCTCAGACCCAGTGCGACAGAGCCTCAGACCAAAATGAGCATCGGTGGCATGGCTGCCAATGCCTGGGACAGTGTCCCTTTGCTGAGTGTGGCCCACGAACCATCCCACACTCCGCCGTCCCCTGCCAGAGACGGTTGAGGACAGTGTGGACCCCGGGCCACCTCAGGAGCCCTGACAAGCGGGTGCCCTCTCTGTGTGCATCCCCGTAGGTGTCTGAGTACGCCACAGTGTCAGGAGACCACAGAGCTCGTAGACCGGGCAACACCTGCACGAGCGTCCACTCTGCGCCGGTCACTGGGGGGTGGGGAGGGGTGTTCAGAAGCAAAAGTGGGAGACGCCTGGGCCTGCGTCCCAAGGAGCAGTGCCTCACAGCAGAAGTGGCTGATTCTTAGAGAAGGACTCCAGTCCAGGGCCACCAAGCATCCCGTTTGCCCCAGACTGCAGGGGATCCCAAGCAAGGGCTCCAGCTTTAAAACCAGAGCGAGTGGGACCCTACACACTCCCCCCGCCAGCCCCCTCCGCCCTGTCTAGCCCACCGTCCCTCCTTCACCTCGAGGTGAATTTTTCCTGCCATTTAAAAGGGTTTCTGTCACTCAGACTGACAAACCCGAATTAACCGGGTTCCCTTCTATGTCCCTCAGCGGGCATCCGGGGACTTCAGAACACAGGCCCTAGCCTCCTCCCCTCCTGCAGCTCCCACGACTCCCTCTAGAACCCAGTGTGTGCACACCCCAGTGCCCTCCCGTCCCCACACCCTGCCTGGGGACACCAGCGCTCCAGTTGCCGCCCCCAGTCCCTCCCGACCAGCTGGGTGCCTGGGCTCCCCGCCAGCCTCCCCCACCCCGGCCTCATAACCCCTCTCCTCTCCCCCCCGTGCAGAGCGCGCTATCTCTGCGAACAGACACTTCGCTCCGTCAAGCTGCCTCCGGTATCACGAGCTCACTGGGGCTTGTTGCTGACAAACAGGTTAAGTCACTCAACGCAGCCTCGGCCAGGCACTGTGCCTGCTCCCGGGGGCAGGGGTGAGCCTCTGGTTCAGCAAAGCGGGGTGGATGGTGGTCCCCAAAAACACAAATCCACTTCCTAACGTCTGGGACCACATTTGGGAAAAGGGGTTTTGCAGATGCAATGAAGGATTTACGGAGTCCTAAGTCCGCCGACTGGGTCTTCGCAGAGAAAGGTGGAGGCGGAGTTGAGACTCAGACACGCAGGGAGAGGCTGCGTGCGGGGAGGCAGACGCTGGAGGGACATGACCACGAGCGGGGCCACCAGAGCTGGACAGGACAGGACGGAGCCTCCGGAGGCCGAGCTGGACCCCGAGGCCTCGCGGACTGTTTCTCTTCGACCTGTTCGTGTGTCCGTCCGTATCTCTGCCTCTTTCTAACACGCGGTCTCCGTGTGCACCTCCCCCTCCTCTATCACCAGTAATAAAATACTCGGAGGCTTCAAACCATGGCCATCACGTGTGTCTCACACGGTTTCGTGGTCCAGAGTCTGGCCGGGGCCAAGTGGGAAAGGCCTGTCTCTGCTTCGCAGCGTCTGAGGTCTCAGCTGGGAGACTCGGAGGCTGGGGCTGGGGTCGGCTGAAGGGACACTGCGGACTACGGGCTGGGGGCCCGGCTGGGGCGTCAGCACATCCCCACGTGGCCTCCCCATGTGGCTTGGGTCCCTCACACATGGCGGGTGGATTCCAAGGGGAGAATCCAGAGATGGAGTGTGGGGGGCAGGGCCAGGTAGAAGCATCGTGGTGACCCCTCAAACGCCACGTGGCATCGTTCCCACTCTGCTCTGCCGGTCCAGGAACCCACAACGGTCTGCCCTGGTCCAAGGGTCAAGCGCAGCCCCTGCCTGCCTCTGTGGGGGGAGGGGGGACATCAGTGTTCGCGTGGAAAGGAGGGCGTGGGGCGGGGGACGGGGCACACGCCGCTGCAGCTGCTTTCAGAGAATCCGGCCGCTCTCTCTGCCTTTCTCTGTCCATCTCCGTCTCTACCTCCGTCTCTTCTGCCCAGCCTGGGTCTCTCTCTGACTCTGTCTCCCTGGCACCCGGTCTCTCTCGGCTCCCCCGCCTCTCTCCTCTGCCCGTCCTGTGCGTCTGCCCGCCCTGTGTGTCAGACGGACTTCCTTGCCCCCGCTGAGCTCTGTCCCTGTGCCTGACCCTTGGTCTCACTGAATCAGACTCCAGCCTAGGTGACAATCAGCTCAGCCATTCGCCTGCACCGTGGGCCTCTCGAATCATATTCTGGGGACAGAGCCCTGGCCGGCCGGCCTGCCACGGTCAGCCCACGGGCACACTCCGGGCATACTCCGTTTTATTCCATTTCGTTTTATTGAGCGTCAAAGACACTGCATTTTCACTGACGTTGAGGCAAGACCCTCCAGCAGCAAAAAGACAATGACTCGCGGAAGGCTCAGACAAGGATTAGCATTTTTTAACAATAAAGTTTTTTAAAATTAAGGAATTTATAGGCATACGTCAGAGATATTTGGGGTTTGGTTCCTGACAACAGCGATAAAGTGAGTCTCTCGAACTTTTTCGTTTCCCCGTGTGTATAAGTTACGTTTGCACGGTACTGCAGCTCAGTAAGTGTGCAAAAGAGCAACGTGTGTGCCTCCCGGAGATGTATTTTCAGGAACTGGCTCCTGCGATCGATCGCGAAGGCCGACAGGTCTGAAGTCCAGGCTGGAAACTCAGGCAGGGTTTCTATGCTTCAGCCTTGAGGCGAAATTCCTTTTTCTCAGAGTAACCTGCTTTTGCCTTAAAGCCTTCAACGGCTTGGGTGAGGCCCACCCAGATTAAGGGTAATCGCTTTAAAGTCATCTAATCGTACGTGTTAATCCCACTTACAAAACACCTTCGCAACATCTCGACTGGCGCTCGACGCATAACCGGGCACCATGACCTCGCCACGCTGAGATAAAATGGAACCGTCACACCCGCTAAGAGATCTTGAGAACAGGGATGTCTAGGATGGGGTGGTCTTCAGGCACAGCCAGATCCAGGAGCTCAGTCTGGCCCCGGGTCTCACCCAACTCCAGACTTGCTGTCCTCCGTGTGCAGTCTGCTCTGCAGCCACACCACAGACAGGCCTTCAAGCTCCTGGCTGAGCAACTGCAGGAGACACCATCTCTTAGCCCCCGTCACTGTGGGTCCACGGAAGACCGAGCGCCCTATCGCTGGGCCTGCACCAAGCGCTGGCTTGAGCGAGGACCTCCCCAAGGGAACGGGGACAGAAAGGTCAGAGACGACAGCACGGCCACGTGGCTCCTCGTAGCCGTGTCGCTCAAAAATCACGCAGCTTCGGTCACTTTTTTTTCAGAAATTTTTCTGATGTGAAGACAAGATGCATTTATGTTCTCAAAGATCGTAAGCCAGAAAATACACGCCACTCAACTGTGGATGGGAGTGGAGGTGGTTGCATTATCCAGGTGACACTTTGCACCTCACGGTTGTTCCCCAGAGCAGTGTCACACCGCAGTCGGCCCCAAGGGCGCGCGCCCTGGGCCGGGGCCCGAGGGAGGGCACCGCTGACTCCACAAAGCAGCAGGCGGCCCTGGGCCACGACAAACGCGGCCGTCGTTACTGGACTGAACAAAGCCTCCTTCATGTCTTCATTCGGTGGCCCATTTGGTGAAGCACTTAAGAAGTGCCAGGCCAGCACGCACGTGGAGCAGCTTTAATTACATCCTGTGAACTTAGTTTTCCGGAGAGAAATATTTCTCGGGGAAATGTCTATAAAAGCGCCTCTAGCAGCAGTGTGGCTGTGCGTGTGTTTCCTATAGGAAGTCTGTTTAGTGTAAGTCCCAGCCTTGAGCACAGCTTTCTACAAAGACAGGGGTCCCCAGAAGGCCGACAGCCCGGAGATGGCGCTCTGGTGGCCGGGGACCAGAGCACCCTGGGCACGCGGCCCCTCCCGCTAAGGGAAGGCAGCTGGGCAGGGGCAGCTCGTTGCCACGGGCCCCCATCCGGCACCCGTCATGAGTGTGCAGGTGGCTCCCACGCCATCCCGCCAGCTGCATCGTGGGTCCCTCCTGAAAGCAAATTCCATGGGGTCAATTTCAGAAAGAAGGAAAGGACCCCGGATAGAAGCTCTGAGATGCAAGAAGGAATAATGAGCAGGTATTGTTAAATAAGTGAATAAATTTTGACAAACCTCGGTTGTTTAAACAGCAATAAATCATTTAATCCATGTGCTAAAAAAAAAACAATAACAAACAAAAACGAAAAAACAGGATCAAACGAAAACACTGGATAATAAAGGATATAAGTTGGGTAGTCCCTGCATTATTGGAATAAAGCTAAAGACTCTGATTAATCTTAAACTTTGTAAATTATCAGTATTAAAGTCACTAGGCAACCATTAAAATAACAACCATGTGATGCACAAGTTCAAATTGGAGAGATCTAAAAAAAAGAGCAAGAAAAATAGGATGAATACTTTTTTCCCCCCCAAAAAACAAAGCCAAAAAGAAAAAATGAGGCTGAGAAAAAACAAAGTGGGAAAAATAGAGGCCACTGGGTAAGACGGTCGAAACCATCCGGGGGGTCAGCTCTCCAGGTGCAGACAAAGGCTGCCCGACCGAATGCTTAAAAGACACCGTCAAAATATGAGAATCCAGAGAGAAGGGGCGAAGGCCAAGGGTGAGGAATCTATCAAAGAGAAGTCACCCCACCTCCAGAGCAAGCGGGAGACCATAAAGCACGTCACTCAGTACGTGGTGGTGACTCAAACAAAAATATCGACAGGGACGTGGTCGGGGACAACACAGTCAGCGAGGTGGACGGAAAGGCATATATGGATGTCACATGGTACCCAGTAATTGGAAAGTACAGATTCTTTTCAGAATTATATGCCACGTGTGGCAAAGATGTGGGAAATGGGAACCCTTCGTGCACGGCTGGAGGGAATGTACAATGGTCCCCCCGCCACGGAAAACAGCCCGATAGCTCCTCAAACAAAAATCGCAGAGACCGACCACATGATCCGGCTTTTCCAGTGCTGGGCACACGTGCAGAAGCTCGGAAAGCAGGTACCACGCGGCTGTCTGTGCTCGCGGCAGCATCGTTCACAGCAGCCAAAGGCGGACGCGACCCCGGGTCTGTGGACAGGTGAACCGGTAAGCAGATGTGGTTCGTCCCTACAAGGGAATGGCATTCGGCCCTGAAAATAAGTTCTGACACCTGCTACATCGGGGATGAACCTCGAGGACATTGCGCCACGTGAAATAAGTCAGTCGTAAAAGGACAAATATCACATGATTCTACTTATACGAGATGTCTAGGGCAGTCAGATTTCTAGGAAAGGAAGTAGAATGGTGGGTGCCGGGGCTGGGGGAAGGGGGAGTGTTTATGGGGACAGAGGATCCGTTTGGGAAGATGAAAAAGCTCTGGAGATGGTGGTGGCGATGGCCACACCACGTGTAAGTGATTAATGCCACCGAATGGTCACTGAAAGATGGTTAAAATGGTAAGTTTTACGTTATGTGTTTTTACCACGATAAAAAAGGGGATGACACGTCAAATGCTTGTTAAGCCTAATGACATGCTAACTTGTGAAAAAGTGACATGGATCTTTCATGACATTGACCGTGTGCCAGGCCATAAAGGACCGGGCTCAAGCAGGTCACATTCTCTCACCACAAGGAGATCGAACCGGAGGAGGGTGGGGGCGGGGTGCGTGTTTGGCCATGGGCCAAAGAAGAAATCACTGAGGAATGAGAAAATACTGGCCGAACCAAAACCGCGTGTCCACGAGGGACCCGGCATGCTGTTAGCACCGGCCGAATGTGCGCGCCGAGGCGTGTGTGTGGTATGTGCGTAAAAAAGACGAGCTTGTAGAAAACAGTTTGGCAATTTTAAAAAATTTTAAAAAATACATGCCAGCGACCAGCGCATACACCGTGGCCGACTTTGGAAGGGGGGATCACTGTCACGTGTGCCTCCCTCTCGACAGTGTGTCCCAGCTGGACGAACTCTGAGTCAGCAGAAGCTAAAACAATCAAGACCAGCACGTAGCAGCAGCAGGCGAGTGTGGGCGGAAGACTGGGGACCGCCAGCCTCTGGCGCCGACTCAAGCAGGGTCAACCAAAGGGCATGGGAAGGACACCCTTTGCCTCCCCAGGTGAGGGATGCCGCCGGGCGGGGCCCTGGGCCGGCCCATGGATCTGGCCCTGGAGTTGGCCCAGCAGGTTCCGCTCTGTCTGCAATGCCCCCACCCCCTGCCATCCCACCCCCAGGACCTCTGGCTCTGCCCCTAGAGACCCAGCCGACAGTGCCAGACCCCCAGGAGCAGCCCAGTACCCTGGAGCCCACTAAGTTGAGGGGGACAGGCCACATCCGAAGCCTCTAAACGTGTCTGTTTGAGAAAACAGAGCCCGAAGGAGCTGTAACCGCGAGAGGCCGCTTCGTCGGGAAGCGAGACAAGGTGGTCACTTGGAAAGCAATCAGCGCCCCTCCTGGCGCCCAGCCCTCGACAAGGGCCCGGGGACGCAGCGAGAAACGCGACCCCTTCGGAAAACCCGTGAGGAAGGAGGTGACCTCGGGAGGGGGGACAAGCCCGTTACGCAGCGGGGTCTCCAGGGACGTCCTGAGGCGGGAGAGGGCTCACTCTCCAGGGCCCAGCTCCCAGCCAGACGGAGGGGGCCAGGCCCGAGCAGACCCCCTGGCCCCCATCCAGGGGAGCTAAATTACAAATATTAACCATGACATAATAATGGATTCTAGAAATACGAGTGGTATAAAAACAGCCCACAATTTCCAAGTAATAAAAGAGGCGACGCTCCTTTTCATAAATTCCACGGAGACGACTGATCTCTGGAACGCTGCTGATGTTTGCTGAAGTCCCGTGTCCACAGCCCATCGTGACTGCGACCAAAAAGCACGTGCGGGTCTGACATCAGCGTCGCTCGGTACTTTCACTTAACAAGACAAAAGCGAGACCCGCGGAGGAACGCACTCGCTTGGCAATGACACAGTGACTTTGCCGCCGAAGGACGGTCTTCGACTACGGGAAGGCGTCTCCTTCACTCCGTTCTGCCTGCCGCTCACCGCGTACGGGCTGTGACACCACCTACTTGTAAGCGTAAGGTGCGCTGTGATCTCTTTCACTCGTACCTGCCAGTTTCCATGGCGTGAACACTCCCGCCCAGGCCGGAGGGGACCCACGGGAAGGGACCCCGCCCACAGCTGGGTCAGGAAGTGACGTGCAGCGGCACCAACAGACACAAGACACAAGACACAAACAACCTCGAAGGCATAGACAAGAGTAAAATGCGATGAAGACTAA
>NW_024342466.1:2959391-2974711 GCF_902729225.1 Pteropus medius | reverse complement strand
GAGGTGTCCTCCAGGCTGGGAGTAATGGTGACCCCTTAAAACAGCCCGACTCACCCCAGGGACCACTTGCTCTTTATATACTGTGACCTTGCCTCTTGCTAATGCCACGATGGTTGTTTCGGCAGGTGTGGCAGGAGGGGACAGCAACATGGGTGTGCAGTTCCACAGGCAATAGAAGGGGCTTTTGGAGGAAACAGGCCTGTCCCAAAGGCCAGCGCCGGTGACCGTGCTCAGCAGGGCACAGCAGCCACTGCAGCCTCGGGGCACCCCAGGCTGCAAGCACCGAGCCCATGTGCCGACTCGAGGTTGTGATTTGCAGCTACCCAAATGAGATGATGGTTGAAATCCCTGGTGTAAGCGTCTTTACTTGAAAGTTCTGTTTTTAAATGCACCCTGGTGTTTGCCCCGAAGCTGCCCCAAAGACCGGTCCCTCCAGAGCCACAGTCCCTGGAAATGGAGAATCCACGCCAAGAACGCAGGCTCTGCTCGGCCACCCTCCCCGGTGCGTCCTGGGTGAGGGCAGAGTGAGGTCACCTTTGCGGTGGGTCCAGCCACACCGGGGTCGGACGGGTGTGAGTCCCAGTGGCCAGTCGGGCTGCGTGAGGGCCCATGGCATCTGTGCTTTCGTGGGCCCGTCCTCCATAGAAAATAGTTAACAGTTGTATTTTACAACTGCGTCCATATAAAGGCAAATACATTAACATTGTATATTAAAACATTTACTCTGACCTCAAAGTTCATTTTTTCTTCTGCTTATAAAAGAAGTTACACTCTCGCAAGTCCCTTAAGCACCACGGCCCCTGCTGCTTGCCCGCCGTGCCNCTTCTTGATCACTGCATCTTCTACGAATTCATGGCCCATCTGTATCTTTCTTCCGTCATTCGATGGGGCTATAAGTATTTTTCTTAATTAGGAAGTCTTTGACTGTCACAAATAGCGTTGTTGGAAAGGTTGCGGATCTCTATCCTGGTGTGTCCTGGTTGTCGCTTTCGGTGGGCTATAAATTTAAAAATTCTTATAGAGCCAAGTGTTAATTTTTTTCATCTATAGCTTCTGAAAATCATGTGATTTTTTGGAACTTTTTTACCTTAAAATATATTTAGCACTTACTACGCTCTCTCCCAACTGCTCTATACCTATACGTTGCATTGCCTCTCGCAAAATAGAACTGTTATAAAGAACATAAATGTATATATATCATAATGTAAACACCTATGTTATAAATGTAAAGTGTTCTCCAATTATTTTC
This sequence comes from Pteropus medius, assembly GCF_902729225.1. Lineage (NCBI taxonomy): Eukaryota > Metazoa > Chordata > Mammalia > Chiroptera > Pteropodidae > Pteropus > Pteropus medius. The sequence goes on along the minus strand of NW_024342466.1, from coordinate 2,973,462 downwards.
TTCTAGTACTCTCCTATTTTTTAAACTCTTTAATTTTTGGAAGTTATTTTGTATGTGCTATTTTTACCATATGGATGACCATATGTTCCGATACCATTTACTTGGAAAACAATCTGAAATACTTCTGCTTTGAAATACCACACTTATCAGAAACTAAGTTCCCAAATCTACGTTATCTGGTTGTGGGGTCCTGTGTTGATCCACTGATTCATAATTCCCTCTGCCAGTACCACTTGTTTTAATTCCTATAGTTTATTTACAGTGTATTAGCTGATAATTTGGGGGAGGAAAGGTGAGCTTGTGTCCCCGAGGTCTGCGCCCTACCACGTGCTCTGCATCCGAGGTGTGGTGTGGGGTCCACCACTGGGCATCTGCATGCCGCACCCTCGCCCACCCTGCTAGGCAGCTGAGGGTCCCCAACAGAATCAGACACAGGGACCAACACACCCCCACTGGAGTCAAGTCCGGTGTTGGGGTGTCCTTTATTTCTCGGCCTCCTGCGCTAAGGGACCGGCTCCCATCCTTGCTGCACCCCAATCCTCCAGTCACTGCAGCTCGGGACCGGGACACCGCCCAGGCCCAGGGAGACCCGCGCCGGGCTGGCCCCGTCAGACCACCCGAGAGACGGGGTGGGCGGCCCCTCTGCCTCTGGACAGGCTGTGGGGAGCGGGGCCCCCACATTGGCCCCCACCCGGTGACCTAGCACCCTCCCTGCGGGAGCTGGGGTGGGTGAGCCAGGCGCATCCTCAGGGTCATTCGTGTGGCTTGCAGACAGCGAGGCGGCACGCGGGGACAGACAGGGGGTGTCCCCATCCGTGGGAAGGGCGAGGTGCAGAGCACACGGCACGCTGTGGACACAGAGTGCGCTGCGGGGGCACGTACTGGCGTTTGCCGGTATTTCCCAGAGAAACAGGCGAATGGGAATGTAACGGACACGGCTGCCTGCGGGGCGACAAGGTGGGCGGGTGGGTGCCACCCACTGGGGGCCTTTCCTGTCACTCCGGTTACCGATCCATGCGGAGATACCGCCTCGTCAAAAACAGCACTTTAAGTGAAATGAGGACAGAAGCCGTATCACAGTCGTGCCACACAAAAATCCGGAATGCCGCAGGGCACCGATGTGTGACAGCTGGCGTCATTTTCTTTTTTAAAAAACCACTTACGTGCAGACTGTCACAGACGTCACACGGGCTCCGGTGGGGACAGCCGTGTGCCCACCGTCCGCAGCCGCGCGTCCCCACCAGCACCTCCGCAGGCTGCACACGGCACCCGGGACGGCCTCCCCGGGGCCCCCCTGCCGCATGCACGGCCTCGGGGCTCCCTCGCTGCTCCCCGAGGCAGGGCCGGCGCGGTTCCAAGCTTCCGTGTCCCGAGTCGACCCTGTGTGTCATGCTGCCTGGTCACCTTCACGCCTGCGGCCAGTGACACAGACCTACCTCCTCGGCCAGCAGAGGCTCCCAAGGGAGAGGCCACCTGCATCTCAACACCCGGTCATGGACCCGAGACACGGCCCATGTGTGGCCACACGGAAGCAGAAAGCCCACCCAGCGTCTGAGGCCGCCACGCCCTGTGCACCCCGGGGTGGCGGCCGCCCAGTTCCCAGGGCACGTCCTGCCCACAGGGCCTGGTCCCTGCACAGCCACGCGACACACCTGTGTCAGATTCCAAGTGGGGAGAGGCCAGGTCATCTACCTCCAAACCAGGACACTCCTGGGGAGGGGAAGGGACGCCAGGGCAAAGGCAGCGCCCGGCCGCCCCCGGCAGATCTGGGAGCCCCAACCCTGGGTGCCCACCCCCCTGGGTGCCCGCCCTCCCAAGGGGCGAGGAACCGGGCGGGACAGTCAGCTCGGCCCTCACACCGCGTGCTGGCTGTTCCGCCCAGCGAGACGCCGGCTGGGCCACGTTAGGTGTCACGTCACCGACAGCAGCGTGAAGCAGCTTTCTCTGAGAATGGAGTGGGAAGTTCAAGAGTGCACAGGACAAACAGATGCCGTGAATTCGGCTGACGACCCACGGCTAAACTGGAGTGCAGGCCGCTGTGCTCTGGGGAGTCCTGACCACGGCAGTGACAACAAAGGGGCCCCAGAACTGAGGGCCGTGGCTGCCAGGGGACCTTGGGGGAGCAGCGTGCATTTTAATCACACCCACGTACAAAGCCCTGGGCCCCCCCAGGATTTATGGATTTAAAACTTTCTTCTGAAACCCATTTTCTCACCAGTAAAACCAGCTTGGTTTAAAAAATTGATAATCAATTTGGAATTCAACTCTAAATATAAAATCGAAAACTCCTTTTACAGTTTTAAAAGCCTTTACATTTTTCTCTTACTGGATTAAAAAGTCCTTCCCAGGCTCCCTTCATGAAAACACACAAAACAGGCAAGAGGGGGCCTCCCCCAGCCGCCCAGCGGCAGAGCCGGTGCAAACGCTATTAGCAAACACCTTTAGAAAAACACAGCCTTTTATTAACAAAGCACGTCGCCAGATCGCGTGAAACCCGGAGCCCAGCGGGGCCCCCCGCCTACCCCCCACGCCTCTGGGCTCGGAGGTGGCCGGGGTGGGCCCCTCGGAGGGACGGGATGGCGAATGGGGGCTCTGCTCTCTCTCTGGGGGTGGGCGGAGGGTTCCAGAGCCAGGAGCCGGTCCCATCCTGTGTGGAATTTCTCCCCCCAGGGCGGGCTCGCCTTGAGCACGTGAGCTTGTGTGCGAGGCCTCATTTCGCAGCCGATTCTTACGGAAGCTCGAGCAAGCTGGTCATCCGAAGCCTGTGACCGCTGATGTCCAGCTGTCATCCAAGGGCTCTAACGGTCTGGACTGTCTTTTCCTCCGCCCAGTGATGTGTCACTGCTCACGCTGATGGAGACACACCCCGTCATCCAGGGTGCCTTCGAGGAGAAGTCCAGGACAGGTCGGGGGACCTGCCGACATCCCAACGAGAGCTCCAGGCCACAGGTCTTCCTAAACCGTCCTCAGTGTCCCTAAATGACATCACCTGTCTTCACAGATGTCAGTCACTGTTATTAAATTGCTGTTGCAAAGAAAAATAGGTAGGAAGATCAAAGTAGAAAGCCTGAGCTTTAGTCTTGCATTATTTTTTCCAAAGGCTTGGATATTTCCTTTGAATATAAATTTGTGTCAGCTCAACTTTTAAATTAAAATTTCTGAAGTTGACTCTAGTACTTCCTGAAAACTTATAAACCAAAGTAGAGAAAACATTTAATAATATTTATAATTCCATTTTGTGTATTTTATCAAAATAATAAATAACAACAGGATTTAATTCATCTATAAGGTACAGTAATAATCACATGCAAAAACTTTCAAAAACTTCATGATCTTAAAATTTCTGATAAACGCTTATCTGTCTCACAACCTTTCAATTCACACAGAAGAGATGTGTCCCAATATGAACGAAAAAAATAAATTTTCCTGAACTTTCTTCAAAAAAAACCAAAATGCAAATATTTGAAAATAAAAAAATCTTAACGCTTATAAAATTTTTTCCAGGTGTGAACTAAATTGCACAACCCATACACTTATAGAAAAAATATGTGATCATTTTTAATGATTTATGTGTTTAAAAAAATAAATTTTATGTTACAATTTGAAAGACTACTTCATACAAAATTTTACCCACATACAACGTATGTAATTTTTTGCAATGCAAAAATCCTAGTCACGTATACAAATTCACAAAAGGCAGGCATCTTAACTTGAAGCAAAACAGTCCATTTAGGGATGTGCCTAAGTCATTCGATTCAGTCGAAAAAAGATTATAAGTATGTGAAAGACCCGTTCACTGACACGCCTCCTCTCCTCCAATAACGTGTCTAGTGTAATGTGATCCAGCAGAATTTTACGGTGAACTATGGAGAGAAAGACACGTTTCTAACTGGTAGATCTTAATAATCTGATCTTGAACTTATTCAGCTTAGAAAATCACAAAGCTACCTTAGTAAAAGATTTATTTTGGAAATCACGCTGGGGAAAATGAAACTGTGCCGTTTGCACTAATCCTTAAAGAAACACCGTCCCCTCCCCCCGCCTCCCCCCCAGCAACTTAATGCTTGAAACTGCACAATAAATACAGTTTCCAGAAATAAACCCCCAGGACCCACTTTGACACCGTAAGCCTGTCTCCAAACGGCGAAGTCCTTTGTGCACAGACTCTGGGACCTAAGTATTTACAGTATTCTATGTGCGTGAAAAACTAAATATAAACCATGTTTTAAAAATCTTTTGCTTTAAAAAATAATTTTCCCCCCAAAATGTCAACATCGAAAAAGGTTTGTAAAATGGTGCATCCTCCGGTCTCCCTGTCTCGGTCTCTCAGACGCACCGGGGCCCACACCTGTGCGGAGCGCCTGGGGCCGGCGCTGCGGAAAGCCAGCCCCCTTCTTAGGGAGAACGGGAACCCCTGCAGGGCCACACCGGCGTCCACATGGAGAGGGAGGGCCACGCTGAAGACAGGCAGGACGGCCTGCGACAATCCCACGCCCAGACAATGCCACGAGGGCCATAGGAAACCTTTTTAAATTTACGAACTTTGCGGGCTGGAGACTCGAGCAAACGGGAATCCCATGCAGAAGTGTGAGCCGTTACGAAGGGGTGGACGAAAAGGTCCACCTGCACCTTCATCAGGCACAGGCCGACTTCAACCCTTCTAGCGGACACGAACCGAAAACGCAATCCATTGCCGTCTGGGCCCCACTCCACTGTGAAGTGCTATCGAGAAGCACCGTCGCCCTCCACTCGGCGCTTGACTTACGAAGTCCTGTCGCTAGCCCTGAACCCTGAAATCAGCGACCACCGATGGCCCCGGTGTGCGGCCACCCCCTGCCTGCGGGAGAATCCCGGCAGCAAAGCGGGCACATCGGGCCGGCGCCGAAGCGCACGGCACGGGCTGGCAGGGAAGCGGCTGGCGCAGGTGTCTGGAGAGCCACTTACAGCCAGCGGGCGTTCTGGCGGGAGCGGGGTTAAGAAAACACGGTCTTTCTCACACACCGGATGCGCCCACAGTTCTAAAGCCCTGACGACCAGCGGGACGACAGCGTTAAGCGTTCACTTCCTTAGCAAAGTGAGAGTTCGGGCAACCACGTTCTAGACTCCCTTTTATTGTCAAACTGAGGACGGAGCCTGTGAACTTTCACCTCCTGGCACTCAGGTTGATGCTGTGCACCATCTTCTGAATCTTCTCCTCATTCTTCAGGATGTTGGCCTTCACGGCGCAGATCTTGTCCTGCTGGTCTCGGATCAGCTGCTCCAGCTCCGCCAGCTCCGCCTTCAGGGGCTCCACGGCGCAGTCCGTGATGCTGGCGGAGACAAAACCATGAGCACCTGGTCGCACCTCACACGTGCTTCCTCATCAAAACAGTGGACGGCGACGAAAGCAAGTTATTCACCCATGCAGAGAAAGAGGGTAAAAACACACTACGATAATGACAGAGACAAAACCTCACAGCTGGGGAAAATCTACTTCTGATTTTCCCAACCCCTGCCACAACCAAAAGTGACATCGAAGACGAAATTTATACAAAGAAGGCTAAAACTTCTTAAAGCCCTTAAATTAGAGCTATCGCGAAGGGCCCAGGGGACGGCGGGGAGGGGAGCAGCGAGGCCCATCGGCACTGAGAACCACCACCGGGGTGGCCGACACGTCCCCCGCCTTCCACACTGGGACCCCGACCTCCAGGGGGGGCTCGCCAGCTTAAAGGCATCGCCGCCGAGGACCCTCCAAGTCGCCTGTTCGAGACGTGGCAGGAGGCCTTCCGGCGCTGGGCTAAGTCCTGGGATGGCACTGGAAATACTGGGAAGGCCAAAGTCAGAACGAACCTTTTGCTTTAGGCATTTTAAGCACAAAAACACAAAATAAAAAGACCCACAGTTTCCAGCCATCCAGGTTTTGTCCAGAAGAAACATCTGGATCGATACTTTTTAACATCTTAAATCAAAACCCAAGAGAGAAGTGTTAACCAAGGGCAGGTGGCCCCTGCTTTTAGAAAGTCTGCTTCATGCAACTTTGCTTTTCCCAAAGCCCCACGTCGGTATCTGTTTTTGCTAATCGAGAGAAATCTGAGGGGATTTTTGCTTTTACAAAAAAAGGCAAAAAGCAAAAACAGTGGTCAGCGTCCGTTCTGCAGTTGCCATTGTCGGTGGTGAAACCGGGTGGGGCAGGTGGCCCACGGGCTCTGTCCCAGGGACACTCATTGCTTCTCATGTGGTAGCGGCGGCCGCCAGGCTCTGGCCTGTCCCGAGCCTCCAGCTTTCACCCAACACGCTCCATGCACGACACGCCTGGGGTATGAGACAGGCCTGAGCACACACGGGGCGCCGCGCTGGGCGCAGAGCCGGACGTAACCCGGCGTTTCGATCGTGGCAACGATCTAAGGACACTGCGTGCTCTGAGCCTGCCTGATCCGCCACTCGTGCTGCTTCCCTGGAGAGAAAGGGCCCTGCCAGCCGCTGAGGTCACTGCAGTCCTGCGAGCAGCGAGGGGGCAACCGCGCTGGAACCCAGCGACGGACGGCACCAGCGTCCACTGCCTGCACCGACCGTGCGCGTGCGAAGCGCGGCGGGTATTCACCGCGGTCCTGCTGACCACGGTGGCGCGGTTTCGGGTTTTCTGTGTTACTAATATGATTTGGTGGGTTATTTTGGGGGCCTGGGAATGCCCCCAAATCTTTCCACATAAATTGATAATAACTGCTTCTTCGCTCTACGCCATTCCGGCTGACGACAGGCTTCCGAGGGAAGCGCTGCTCCCGGAGGGCAGGGCGTCGAGGGCTCGGTGACCGTCCAGCGGCGACGTGCGGCACATGAGGGGCTTTTTAAGACTACGTGGACAAGCAGGAAAGGGTGAACTTCATCACGACACAGCGTTTTACTATACAGGCTTCTACACACCACCGAGTCACAGGAAGCATTTCCTAAAAAAATCCCCTTAACGGTTGCAAAAATTATATGGACCCGGAGTCACTGATTATAGAGACAGACTATCAAACATTTCCCTAAAATAAATCTCCTTTTTAGTGACTATTATATTTGTGGTACAGGAGGAATTCCTAAATAGGTTCACCAGCATTTCTTTTAAAGGAAAAAACTAAAATACTTTCAAAACTATAAACGTTATAAAACTTTGGGGCTTTTGATAAAACGCATGAAAAACATGGTCTCCCGACTGTGAAGTCCCCCGTACCTTTAGCATCTGAACATGTTTTGTGCCTGAGCGTGACCTCCCAGCCCATTCTACCAGCGACAAACACACGCCACAGCACGAGCGCAGCAGACCCCGCCGGCTTCCTGGGGGAGGCGGGGGGACGCGGCCGCACTGACCTCTGCTCCGTCTGCAGGGCGTCGGCGTGCTGCTGGCTCTCGCTCTGCCACAGCTGCAGCTCGTGCTGCATGGCGTCCACGTCCTCCTGCAGGTAGTCCATGACCTTGCCCAGGGGAAGCGCGCTCTTGCACAGGGTCTGGATGGACGTGCGGAGCTTCTCTATCTCCTTGGCCACGATGTCTGTCTCCTTCTTCCACGTGGACTCGAAGACGAGCGACCTCTCCTGCGGAGAGACCGACCCCCTCACTCCAAGGCAGGACGGCCTGGGAGTGGGGACAGCGCTGCTCCAGACCCGCTGTGCTTCCGCGCGTGCGGGCCGGCGGCCGCCGGCGAGGGCCCGTCCCTTCCCCTCTCAAAGGGTGGCGGGCTCTTTACCCGCAGGGCTGTTCCAGGGCCGGAAACTTACTGTAGCCATGGTTACAAAAGCCTGGGGACACTAACGACTGTCCTAGGCCGCCCCTGCAGCCCACTGCTCGGCGCACGGCCCTCCACCGCGGTGGCTCTGCGAACCAGCTTGCGGCTGAAAAGGGGAAATGGGCCGCGAGAGGGGAGCACAGGCGTGGAGCGGGCGGCTGTGGCCACAGTGCCGAGTGGGCAGGGTGGCGGTCGGCTTGAGAGGCCCGGACTGAGCCGGCTGGTCCGGAGGACACAGAGGCCGGGCCCTCGCGGGGCATCGGGATGCGCGGTAGACGTGGGATGGGGGAGGAGTGGGCTCACGCAGCGGCAGGTGCAGGCGGGGAGGGCCCGGGAGCGAATCTGGAACTTGGTTTGGTTTTGGCCGAGTTCTCTGATAAGCGACATTTAGAATTCTCTTCATCTGAGCGTCGTCTATCACAGACATCTCTGAATTTCAAAAACTGACTTTTTGATGATGAGCATCGCTAAGTTAGGCTTGGGAAACTTTTCCTAGAAAAACGAACACTGTCTGTTCGGGAACCCTCCCTGTCTCTCCACTCCACTCAGCCTGGCTGTGGTGTCCTGGCCTGACCGTTCAAAGCATTAGGTTACAATTAACTAATTTCCTGTCTCCCCTTTGAACTTGTTGTAACGAGTCACATAGCGCTTGTTACATCTGATGCGGTTTCAGACTACAGCCTCCAGGAGGGCAGGAACCTGCGTCTAGATCTGCCGTGGTCCACACAGGCGCCCCTTAAATATCTGTCAAATGGACAAATGAAGTGAACAGTTTACCTGTCCAAATCCTAGCTCTGCCACCTGCTGACCTTTGGCAAGCGTACGGAAAGCCTTAACCCAAATGCCTGACACACTGGAAACATGAAATAGAAATAAAAAGTAAAACTCGTCAACTAATGAGTCCAGCAAGGCTGCAGGGTATAAAACACACGTATGAAAATCAACTGCATTTCCACGTACTGGCAATGAACACACGGCCACTGAGATTAAAACGACGACGCCATCCAGCTGCTCAAAATAAGAGAGGCACTAGGTGCAAATCCACCAAAATGTGTACAGAACCTACACACTGAAATTATACAATGCAGACGAAAGAAACCAAAGATCAGAGTAGATGGAGACCCGCACCGAGTTCATCGACTGTAAGACTCAACGTAGGAAAAATGTCAATTCCCCCCAAATCGATATCTGGGTTTAACACGATTCTTTCCGAATCCCGAATCTTTTGTAGACATAGACAAGGTTCTCTTAAGATTTATGTGAGAAGCAAAGGAACTACAACAGCTAGAACATTTAGAAACAGAAGAACAAAGAGGGAGAATCCAGTCCCCGATTCCGGGACTTTGGGAACGGCTACAACAGCCCAGAGAGTGGAGTCGGCAGGGCGGACACACCGACCCCTGGGGCAGAACAGCAAATCCCGCAGGAAACCCCGCAAACGTGCCCCACTGATTTTTGACAGAGCCGCAAAAAGCAGTTCGATGGGGAAACACAGCCTTTCAACATGCGGCTCTTGAGCCACTGGGTCCAGAGGGGAAGATGAGCCTTGACCTGAGTCTCATACCTTATACGAAAACGAGCTCAAAATGGATCGTGGACTCGAATATAAAATGTGACAGTATAAACCTTTTAGAAAATCTTAGGATCTAGGGCCAGGCAAGGAGTTGTCAGAACAGACACAGAAAGCACAATCCATTAAAGGAAAAACTGATCAAGGAGACTCTACGAAAATTAAAAACTTTCGCTGTGCGAGAGATCGCCAGAGGACGGAGACGCGGCCGAGCGAGAGAACATACTTTCGAGCCACGTACCTGACAGAGGACTAGTAACTGGAATATGTAAATTCTCAAAACTCAACAGCAAAAAAGCAAACAATTCCATGAGAAAACGGGCAAAATACATAAACAGACATTTCACCAACGAGGACACAAAGACGGGAGACAAGCACATGAAAAGATACTCAAGATTATGACCTACCGGGAAATGCAAATTAAAGCCACGACCACGTGTCACTCCTGTAAGCACCTGTAAGAACGGCTGAAATCCAAAAGTGACACCACCACATGCTGGTGGGGGCGCAGAGAAAGTGGCCCCCATCGCCCAGGGCTGCTGGGGACGTCAAACAGTGTCGCTGCTCTGGAAAAGCCCGGCAGTTTCTTTAAGAACTACACACGCACCTCGCACAGGGCCCGGCAGTGGCTCCTGGAGAGACGAAGACGTGCGCTCACACGCAGACCCGCGCCGTGTTCGGAGAGGCCCGTGCAAAGCACCCCAGAGGGGACGCGACAGCCGCCTTCGACAGCGGGGGCCGAGGGAGCTGCGGCCCACCCGCACCACAGCTTGGACGGGCACAGGTGCGGAGTCACGGCCGCCCCGATGGGCCTCCCAGAGCTACACGGAGCGAGGGAAGCCGCTGGCCCAGGAGTCCGCGCTGCATGAGCCCGCTCGCCCGGCATTCCCGAAAGGACAATCAGGACGACGGCCACCGGAGCGTGGTCGCCCGGGGCCGAGGAGGCGGGTGGCAGGCGGGCTGGGGGCGGTTACACGAAGGGCAGCAGGAGGGGTCCCCGTGGTGACGCGAACGTTCCGGATCTCGGCTGTGTCAAGGCCAGCGTCCTGGGCGTGCTACGGCACTGCGGTGGCGCGAGGTGTCACCCGCGGGGAAGCTGAGGGAACAGTGACAGCTCCGGCCTTTCTGACGGCTGCACGGGAATCTACGGTGATCTGAAAATACGTTTACGTGAAGGAGAAAGGCAGTGGCGATATAAAGGCCTTTAAAGTGCCACCTGCCTAAAACGCATTTGATACGATAAACTGCTTCCCAAGAAAAAGAAGCGTCTTTATCGCGGACAGATTGGTGGCTCTCTCGCTGACTCAGTCGAGAAACGTAAAACTGTACCAAAACCACTCGCAATGATTACTGCGAATTCCCACGTATTCGGCACACGTTGACTCTAACACGAGCTGCTCAGGGCCTAGAACTCGGAACGGGCGACCGACACGCACAAATGTGTCGTGAGGTGGCTGAGCCACCACGAGGACGAAGGCTGGTCAGCCCGCCCCCACCTGTTCAGGTGCTGTCGTCAAAGTCCTTCCTATTTCTGGGCCACAGAACCTGGCAGAATCTAGGACACCAGTCTTGAGGTTCACAGCTTTGTGTTTAGAGGTTAAGGATCTAGTAAGACACACGTGAGCTCGGGTTCTGACAGTCAGGAGAGGCCATTAATATGGCTGTGAACGCGCTGCTGCAAAACATCGAAATTCTGGGATTTTTCGAACTTTCATTTAAACGAACGTGGCAGGGTGGGGGTGGCGAGCCACGTCGTGATTATGTGCGTAAAGAAGCACACCTCCCCGACGACAGCTCTGATTTATATGCGGCTTACACAGCTATACCAGCAACCTTCCGGACAAACACAGCCATTATAGACCTGTTTTACGACTTTTAATATGTACAGAAAAATTTGAGAATCTACTACCATGCTCACCACAGAGAAATTTGTCCTATGAAAATATGCTTCATTTCTGAAAACGGAAAAGCAAAAAATGATGACGCTGCACAATCCCAGGAAACTGCCTCGAACGAGGGGCCCGGAGGAAGCATGGGAACGTGGCGGTCACGTGTGCACGGCGGTCATGCGGCCAGCGCCCAGACGGCTTCGCCACCTCCTCACTGCGCGGCCTGGGAGCCGCCTTCGCCTCGCTGTAGCTCGGCTTCCTCACGATCAAACGGAAATAGCGGTCTTTACCCCGCAAGGAGGACGAATGGGATCACATAAGACGAGCGGCTCGCTGCCCCGCACACAGCAAACCCTCCACAAACGCCAAGCGGCCTCGTGAATTCGTCCGCTGCGCAGGAGAAGCGGGCACGCTTTCGGCAGCGCACGGAGGGGCGCTGTCACCTCCGGCCACCTGTCAGCTACCAGAGGCTCAGCCCGCATGTCCTGGGTACGTTAGGTCCCGCGTCAGGAAGACAAGTTCTGTCGTGAGAACGTCATCCACTCTCTCACCGACACGTTCCCATCCCGCCTCCACAGCCCGGAGTCAGACCTCGAAACGTCACGGGGAGACGTGATTCTGACCCCAGAGATCTGCTGAGCCACGGGCCACCACGGCACCCGGCTGTGGCACCCCTGCCACAGATCAGTCCCTACAGGTGACAGAGGGTGGCAGCCGTGTGTTTCGTGAGGACCCGAGTCCGCAGGCTGCGGCCTGTGTCTCTGCCAGTCCCCGGCAGGTGGGCTTCAGCACATGGTGGCCACTTCAGGCACGCGCTTTAGAAAAGGTGACTTTCCAAGACTTTTCAGGTAAACGGGTACTTCGGGACTTAATGCTATTTGCCTTTACCACGCATACACCTGTCCCTGGAAATGTCATTGTTTATGTTTAGAGTGATTTTTTAAATTTACAAGTATTTAAGTCATACAAATAAATACGACTGACCTGAAGATGTGTTTTTCTAAGTTTCAGCTTCGATGCTTCAAGAGAGAAAAGTACTACTTCTAAAATAATACCTTAAAGCCGGACCCTTAGATCCTGCCAGCGTCTCTCAGAAGCAGGACGTGGGGCGCGTCAGGAGGGCTGATGGCATCTGCCGAGGGCCCTCCACTCCGCTGCTAGGTCTGGGGTCCTGACACTCAGCAAGGCTCCACCTGGCACGAAGCAAGCCCAGCGAACGGAAGCCTGACCAATGGCAGGTGGGGGTGCAGATCAGAGTGAGCGTTCCTTATGTCACACGCCCTCCCGGGGCTGTGGCACTGATCCATACACAGCCTGCCAAAAGGTCCTGTTTCCACAACCAAGGACAGTCTGCACCCCAGTTACGACAGAGACGCAGAGTGTGACAGGGTAACCGCCGAGTGTCCTGCTCAGCACCAAACTCCTAAGCGGGCCACACACTCGTTCGCCTCTGACGTGGGCCAGGCTGGGTGTCACGAATGCCCAGTAAAACAGTCTGCAGTCACACACGTTAACCTTTTACACACACTCAGAAAAGCACGTGAACCATGAATGCACGGTTTAACAAAATGATAAAGTGACATCTGCAGCCTGGGTCAAGCAAGCAAACTCTCCAGGGTCCCCAAGGCCAAGGTCACCACCATGCTGCTCTCTGTGGTCAACCTGCCCCAGCTCTGCTGTGTCCCCCGCTTGCAAGCTGTACCCGCACAGGACAATTGGAGTCACACAGCACACACGGAGAGTGCCAGCCTCTCCGGCCCGACGGCACAGTGAAGAATCGACCGTGCAGTCACAAGCACGTGCATTTTATTCATCTGCTTTGCTGAATGGCAGTTCGTGACAACGCCCTGATTTAGTCCCTCTCCTGCTCTGGGGCACTTACAAACGACATGGCTCGGAAAAACCTGACCAGTGTCCCAACATGCACGGGCAGAGGCTTCCTCAGGAAATGCATCAGGTCACAGAGCATGTGTGTCTTCAATCTTGTGACATGATGTCATAGAGACTTCCCAAATGTTCGTACCGACTTACAAATATTTATCGTCACACAAGCTTCATTTCTACGCACGTACGGGGCGCCAACCCATGTGGCAGTCTGCGGTGACAGCTGCAGGTAGGAGGCAGCGCAGCATCTCACAGCAGCAGGTAGGCCTGACGCTGCCCGCAGGAGCCGCACGGCACACGTCCACGGCCTTCCCGCAGGACAGTGCTCACCGCAGCAGCGGCGGGGAGAGAAAACGCCAGCGGGAAGCTTCCAGAACGCACGCAGGAGAAGCTACACTGTGCGAGGGTTAACTGCTCAGACGGGGGCCACAGTGTTGGGGGCGGCGCCCCCCTCGGCGACTTACTGTCTACGCAGTCTCGCCGAGGTAACTTTCCTGCCTCTGCGTTCTAACCTGCAAAATGGGGGTAACGCCTGTCCCAGATTTCCACGAGGGCTAAAGTGAGGGCCGCAACCCCTCAGGCACGGGACACACTCCGCACGTCAGCTGACGTCACACTGTCTCTACTGTCCCCAACTCCGAATGGCGGACTGGGGAGCTTCTGGAGGGGAAGAAGGGCCGGCGGAGGACCCCCTGCAGCCGGAGCAGGACAAAGGTCATCAAATGCTGGCTACTGACGAAAACCGCTGTCCTCGAAAGGCCGGAGCGACGCCCTCGGGAGCGGGTGTGACGTGAGGCCCGGCGGCACGGGGCGGGGGCGCCGGCTGAAGCACCGGTAAGCGCTCAGAACACAGAGGGTGACGTCCGGGCTGGCCTCGCTCCCCGACCGGAAAAGCCATCCCGTCACGGAGAGCTGGGCCCGCGGACACGGAGCGAGCCCCAACTCTCAGCGAACACGCCCCCTCTCTGCTTCAGTGAAAGAATG
>NW_024342466.1:2950971-2959353 GCF_902729225.1 Pteropus medius | reverse complement strand
TTTTTTTTTTTTTTTTTTTTTTACAGTAGAAAAGAAAAGTTTGATGAGAAGGGAAAGTCCCCTTCCAGACGTGGAAGCCGCCCGAGCACGAGCAGCGCGGCCCCAGGCTTCGAGCACTTTCCGAGAGGCTCTTCTCATGCGTTTATCTTCCAGAGGAACTTAAGAAAATTCTTTGCCAAGTGTCAAAACACCCACTGAACATTTATTGGAATGTCATTCAATTTATAAACTGATGGGAGGGAAACGACATCTCTATGACATTGCGTTTCCCGCCCAGGAACACGACGTCTTGATCTCTTCCAGACCCTTCCTTCGTTTCTTGGGAGAATTCCTTGGCTTCTCGTCTGGTCGCTAGAAACGCCTCAGTCACACTGTGCCCAGCTCCGCGGAGGAACCCGCCTCGCCCGCTGCCGCTGCCTGTGGCCCCGCGCCAGGAGACACTGTCCTCTGCACATTCGGTTGGTCACTGGCCCCAACACCTTCTCCTAAGGGCTTTGCCCTAGGGGAGGCTGACCTACCTGACAGAGGGCTCTTGCCTTCGGATGACCCCGTCTTCCTTCCAGAATGAAGCCTCTTTCTCTCCGCACCCACTGGGACCTGCAGAACCTCTGAGCAGAGCTATCCCCGAATGTGGGGGGAGCAGCTGCAGCCACTGGTGGCGGCCGCCGCTGACCGTCTGCCGCGGGTCCCCCACCCCCAGCGCCCGGGTGGAAGCACCTTCCTCCTCCTAGTTCACTGAGTTCTGAGTCGTAACGGATGCCAAGTTTTATACGTGATGTTTATTCTTAAAGGACAACACACTTACTAGTGATTTTATTTGGCTCGGGAATAATTCTTAGGTTAAATGTAAGATAATAAGATATGTTTAATGGATGCTACAACTGACTTGAGTTTTTTTAAACAGAAACGACTGACTCTTTATAGGATATGGCAGCACAGATAAAGAAGAAACACTGACTGGTAAAGGAAATGGACGAAACCATATTTACCCACTAGAGAACAGAGTATCACTGCTGATTATAATTACATAATAAAATACACGCTTCAGAAAGAAATAAGGTTAGTAATTCCTAACCACAAATTGTCCTTGCAGAATAAATGCAAAGCGTAGGAGGAAAGAAATAAAAAGTTTTTGGAGATATCAGTGGAAAAAAAAAAAAGATTCGAAAGATAAGATCAACAAAGCCAAAAATTGGTAGTTTAAGAAGACTGATGAATGACTGAAAAACTGACTTGAAAAAAAGCACAGAGTGACATAAGCTTTATAAATGCTCAACCAACGCACTGTATACTTGAAACTACTAATAAAATAAAATGCTAAAAAAAAAAGCAAGCACAAATAGTATTAGTAATAAAAAGAAAAGGAAACTAAAGTACAAACAGAACAGATGCTTAAAAGAATTCTAACAATAATTTACAAACTTGGAAATTTTAAAAGAAATTGACAACCAGAACTGACTCAAGAAGAAATAGAAAGCCTGAATAGTCTCGTAATTAATACAAAAATAAAAGCAGTAGTTTAAATTTTTCCCACAAAAGAAACACCACATTCAGATGGCTTTAGAGGTGAGTCCCACAAAGCTGTCAAGAAACAACATCAGTCCATCAACTACCATCTATTCTCGAGAAGAGAAAAAGAACACTCCTCACTTCATTCCTACCTGCTACGGAAACCAGACGAGGGTCACAGGAAGAGACAGACTCATGGGCACACTTCATGACCGAGAATGGAAAAACACCAATTAGCAAACAATGTCACAGTGGATAAAAAAGACGATACACCGCCACAATGCTGGTTTCATCCCAGGAATAGTAGGATATCAGGAAATACCAGGAAATATCAGGAAAGCTATAAATGCCCTTTACCAAATTATGTATACGAGAATCATCTCGATCGTCGCAGGAAAAGCATTTAATAAGATCTGACGCCCATTCACGACTAAGCCCATACTGGGAGAAATCGTTATTTTCTTCCTGTTTGCCACACCAAATATCGGAACAGGGTAAATTCTAGAAGCATCCACATTAAAAATCAGGAAGTAAACAAGGTGCCAGAGCAACTGACAGTAAAAAGGAAAACATGGAGACTGGAAAAGACACAGAGCCGTCGGGACTCACGGGACTCACGGTGACACGGACAAGGGTGCCGCCCGGGGTGGGGGGCACGAAGCCGGACACCACCGTCTGGGTGTGAATCCAGCCCGGCCGCCTCACCCGGCCCACGGCCTCCGCAAAGTCCTGCCAGCTCCCGGCGCCCCTGACCTGCGTCTCACTGTGTGCTGTGCCAGATCCAGCCGCTGTCACAGCACAGAGACGCAAAAGAATCAACAGACACATCTTGAACACAATCAGTTTAACGCAATCAGTTTAACACAGTTTAACGGTACCTACAGTAGCAGAATAAACTCCGGAGCACCCAGATACAAATCTAACAAAGATATGCACAACCTCTGCAGACAAAACCACAAACCCGGGCTGAAAGGCATGAGGACCAGCAGACGGAGAGAAGCCTGCTCATGTGCGCTCTCTCCCACCAAAACCACAGTGGCGCTTTGCACGGCGCTCGGTGAGCTGCTCACAGCACTCGTGTGAGAGGAGACAGGGGCCCGGGGGACAGGGGACAGGGGCCAGAGGACCCTGGGGGACAGGGGACCTATTTTTCTGTACAGCGCATGAGCTAAGAACGGTGTTTACATGTTCTAATAGTTGAAAACAGTACTTAAAGAATACTATTTTGCGACTCACGTGAGGTTCTGTAAAATTCACATCTTGGCTCCATAAATAAAGTTTTCCCGGGACCATCGGCGTGTCATCTGCGAGGGCAACACCAGTACTGGGGACAGAGCACAAGGCTCTCAGCTGACAACACTGAGCACCTGACACTTTCTAGGAAGTCTGCTGCCCTCGGGCGCACAGAATCCAGAAAGAGCCCCACACAGGGGAGGGAAAAAAAACCTGCACCTCTATCTTGGAGAATATAGGAAAATCAATGCCAGGTGGATTAAGGACTTTAAATGTCAAAACAAAGCTTCAAATTTAAAAAAAGAATAAGCATCTTTCTGACCTTAGAAAAAGCATTTCCAAGACGCAAAAAAGCATTAACCGTGACAGAAGACCGAGAACGCTCACGAGACTGAAATTCAGACTCAGTCATCGAGACACCTCAAAGAAAGAGAAGAAAAAAATCTTTTGAATAAACAATGATTTAATGTGGTTTTACCTCCCTTGACCCTCTACCCTACCATCTATTATGATGATGTTATTTTTCTATAAAACTTATTTTTTGAAAACTGGTTTAGGGCGTTTAAGTTCATTTCTGTAGTGACAGTCACACACAATTCTACTTGCTTACCTGGTTTTAACGCTCGGTTTTAATTCGCTTCGTCCGTACCAGTGCTGCCCATGGAAACATGCGAAATGAATCACATACGTAATGGAACGTTTTCCACTAGTCTCATTAAAAAAAAGAAATAGGTGAAATTAATTTCAATAACGTCTACCTTACTGTATGCCATTGTTTTGGCACACAGGGAGTGTGAAAAGCACTAACGAGACAGTGTGTTCCTTTCCTTCGGTTCGGACCAGCCCCTCTGCAAGTGCCCAGATGCCCCGGGGACAAGGGCTGCAGCGCGGGTCGCACGGGCCGGCACGCGGCGCGGGCTCCACCCGTCTGCGCTTCGCTCTCTTCCTTACCCGGACAGACTATAGTTTAGACGACTCTTTTCCGAGTCGCCCCTGAGCGGTATCGTCGAGCGCTGGCGCCGCCAGGTGTGCCCTTCACGTCTCTGCAGGTGTGACGCCAGCCCGGAGCACGGCACGGCTGCGGCACTGGGCCACCCACCGCCGTCCCCTCGCCTACTGCACCCAGCCACGCCGCGTCCCTCAGCGGTGACGCGGCACTGGACGCCATGATCCAGTCGGGAGTGGACGGACAGGGCCGATAAAGAGGTGGGAGCGAAAGACGCGCTCTCGCTCAAAGCAGTGGCTCACGCGAGTGTGTTTCAGAAAGGACAAAAACATGTTAGCAGGAAACACAGTCCACTGTCACCTGCTGAACCACAGTCCACCTGGGGTGGCAGTCACACCCAGGCAGGCCCACACCAGCACCACCAAGGCCGCCTGAGCCACGCCCGGGCTCACTCCTAATGTCCCTTCTTCTGCAAACGTCACACTGTCTCACAGGGGACGCTCCAAAGCCTCAGACCTCACCAAACGACTGAGAACGCCTCTCCACCCCGGGCAGCACACCGGCTCCTCCTGCCGACAGAACCCGGGACGCCGGGCGCTGCGGCTCCGGTGACCGGCGACCGAGCCCCTTGTTTCTGCACCTGCCGCTCCCAGACCACCTGCACTTTCCCACTGAGATTCTGCCCTTTTCACAGGCAACTTGACTAAACGCAGTCAGAACCCCCATTCTTACCCACTGCTTTCATCCCGTGGCTAATGTAAGGCTGACCCTCACACTATCGTGTGTGTCACAGCGAATGTAAACACCAGGTCGACGCTCAGTCACTGAAGTTACCCCACAGACTTAGCTTAAAGTCAGTCAAAGCAAAAGATACTCTTTATGCAAAGCACAGAATGGGGTATTGATGGGGGACGGCCGAAATGACTTATTGGGCCAAAGGTCACTAAAATCTAGAAAAGTGGTTAATATATGAATTTTAAATTGAAATTTTGAGTAAAAATAAGCTCTTAATTCATCACGTTATCATTCACTGAGTAAACATATTAAACGAAAAATGACCATTCAACTTGGAAACGTAAGGCTACAGCTATTAGCACTTTTATAACCCGACTTTAAGCCAACGTACGTACTTTTCAAGTAAAAGTAGTCTGATAGCCATATCTTGACTTTTGTCTATACAAAAGCCTACTTATTCATAACTATCTTCACAAAGCTCGCATACATGTACTGTTTTGATGGTTTCCAGACCAGTTCCATAGCCTGTAATACAGCTGTGGCGTACAGACGTGAATACTGTTCAGTGACATTTTTGATAATTTGGTGGTGACAATTTTATATCCAAAACCTGAACCCTCCAGCCTGTGTATGTTGGAAGATACCATATTACTTGAGAACGTAAAACTATCACCTTATTTCCTAGGGCAAAAAATAAAAAATAAAAAATAACTGTTTATAATTTAGATCAACCTCAGCGGCTCCTCGGCTCCGCTATTAGTCTCGCCAGCGAAGCAACGCTGCGGCATGCACGCCATTTACTTCTCTCACAGCGATTTCAATGCAAACAACATTCCTAGCAAAAGAACCCCCAATACACCAGGGCCACAAGCATCCAAACTAAAAGTACGTTTATCAGGTGGAGGATTTCAGTTAAGGAGGAATTTTGAATAGCATTTTTCTAACGGGGTTAAAGTACTTGTGTTGAAATTGCACCATCTAGCTACCAAAATAAGAACCAATTTAAAGATCTATTTAAATCAACAAAGTAAAAGAGAGTGTCTGAGCGAAATCCCTGACTATCATGTAAGTTTAGCTATCTAACGTAAACTAATTATTACGATTAAAATATAACACGTTTGTGATAAGTCCGTTATCCATCAAGAGGCATTTCAACATATAATAGGTTCTCATATTCCCAGATTGATGCTTCTTTAAAATAGTCACCCATAATCTCTGCGGACACTGGCTGCTACACTCGGCCCTCATTATAGCTTTCTGGAGAAGGGGAGTAAACAACAGGGGTCCCCAACCCCCAGGTCCGTGGCCTGTTAGGAACCAGGCCGCTCAGCAGGAGGTGAGTGGTGGGTGGCGGGTGAGAGAAGCTCCATCTGTTACTTGCAGCCGCTCCCAGAGCCAGCATCACCGCCTCAGCTCCGCCTCAGCTCGTCGGGCATTAGGTTCTTATGGGAGCCCCGGTCCCTGGTGCCAAGAAGGTTGGGGACCGCTGCAGTAAAATACACGCATGCAGGTCAAATCCGGCACACACTCGGCCTGTCATCTGAAGAGAATGACCACCAGCACCCCGGCGGATGCACCGTGCGCCTGGCCGAGGAGGCGAAGAGAGTAAAACCACAAACACTGGCGAGAGAAATCTCCGAAGAGAAACACTCTGAGTCTATTTCAAACTAAAGATTGTGAACAGCAAGCATCTGACATTTATATTCAATCAGAACGGGTATAACATGAAATAACACTGGAATAGTGGAAAGGAAGCTGAACGATCGAGAGAGAGAGCTTTACGCGGCACTACAGGGAGGCGCCACTGTGAAACGGCTACTTCTCTAAAGCATCTTCATTTACGAAGGTCAAAAGCAAGTACTTTTAAAGCATGAGAAATACTATTGAAACCGCTTTTCTGGTTGTTTTTCAAAAACTTCATAAGTCTGAAGGAAAAATGTTGGCATGAACTAATATCTTACTATTAGCAAAGTTTAATATTTCCTCTTGAAAGGAGAGCAAGTCAGTCAGGATAATGAAAAAAATGCTCCAAGCAGTTGGATTCACATATTTATTCCATAACGTATTATTCAAGTCCATTAATACAATGAGAAATGGTTTTCTTCCAATGCAACTTCAAAGACAGGCTGGAGAGATGCCCAGATTACAAATATGTATTTCCTTAGCACTGGAAAAAAAAATGCTCCCTCTAAAAAGAAACACGAAGACGTGCTCAGACTCAGGGTGCACTGCGACTCACGTGAGAAGCGGAGGAAACATCTATTTGGAATTTTAATTGAGTTAGAAGATAAGCAACTAATACCATGATTAATATGTATAGATCAATAACGATGACAAACAGGCGCGGCCCACAGGCTGGAGTACACGGTCTTATGACCGCCTCCCCGTGAAGACAGCGGGGTACTCTGAAGACCAGAAAGCAGAAATGCTTTGGAAGAGCTCGGAAGCATTCACACACACGGACCACAAACGAGGCCACGAAGAAAGGCTCGATTCCAAAAACTCAGTATCACACAGATTTTATTCCGTGAACATGCAATTATATTAGATGTTGTCAATAAGAGAATTTTTTAAAAAGCTTTATGTTTGAAAGCTAAAGAACAGACTCCTAAATAGCCCACATGTTTAAAAAATAACAAAGTACTTCATATTAAAATTCAAAAAATTTTAATATTTAATATTAATTTATTGCTCAAGGAATTTAAAATTGAAGAATAAAACATGCTTAAAGACAAATGTGTTGTATTAAATATATTAATTTTTAAATGATGGTCTACGGCCATGCCGCCCTGAACAAGCCCGATCCCGTCTGATCTCAGAAGCCAAGCAAGGTTGGGCCTGGTTAGTACTTGGATGGGAGACCACCTAGGAAGACCAGGTGCTGTAAGCATAAAAAATAAGGGATTGTAAGCTGACAAGGTCCTTGCA
This sequence comes from Pteropus medius, assembly GCF_902729225.1. NCBI lineage: Eukaryota > Metazoa > Chordata > Mammalia > Chiroptera > Pteropodidae > Pteropus > Pteropus medius. Next base: position 2,952,002 of record NW_024342466.1, on the reverse strand, counting down.
ATCTGTGAGGTCAACCAAGGGTTGCCTTGCCTAAAAAAAAAAAAATGACGACGACTAAAAATAAATGAGCTAAGTGTTTTACACAAGAGGCTACAAAAACATCTAAAAAAATTAAAAGGAAAATCGAAGAATAAAAATCGACAAAATGAAAACAAAAGTGAATACCTACAAAATCAAAAGTTGATTCTTTGCTAAAAGAATCTATTTCAATAGATTTTTAAGTCTCATCAAGAAAAAGAAGACATTTCTGGAAGGAAAGGCAAACTGTACTTATAGAAACTTTTTTATATCATAAAAATATACTTCAAACATCTTTGTGCCATAACTTTGCGAAACGTGAATGAAGTGAACGACTTCCTAGAGAGGCACTAGTGGGAGAAACTGGGTCGCCCCGTTTTTGATCTCCCTGCTTACAGCAAAGCTTCCGGCCGCCGAGCGCAGCCCCATGCGGTGGGCGTGTGAGCTGCAGACACCCTCGGCCCCACGGGGCAGCGGCCTCCTCCACGCACGGGGTGCCCTGTAAGCATCACTCTGAGCCGGCCAGGCAGAGCGCAAACCGGGCGAGTGTTAGTCTGTGTTAACGGGAGCCCTGACTGTGAGCCAAACAAACTGATGCCTGGGATGAAGATTTCAGTACAGTACACGGTCCCCTTAGCGACAAAGATCTGGCCGATATAATCTAAGTAGAGTCGTGTACACAACAGCCGACCAAGAGCCTAGAGAGAAGGAGCGTGTCCTTCTCCTACGGCCCCTTGCCCCTTCCTTCCGGCTGGAACGCAGTCCTGATGGCTGGAACCAGGACAGCCGTCCTAGCCCGCGAGGGGCCCTGGGGCACAGCAGTCCCGGAGTGCAGGAAAGCAAGGGCGTCTGGGTCACTGTCACCTCCAGACTCCAACTCGGGAGCCAAGGCACTTCCGTCCTCCCGTAAGCCACTGCTGTTTCAGAGCGTGCCCTGAAACGCTCCCACGTGACCCTGATCCTAACTCATTCGAATGTGAATTAGCAAAAGAAACGCAAAAGTAACAAATGGG